>NW_027423008.1:225000-372500 GCF_048934315.1 Petromyzon marinus
ACCATTACCACCACAATCACCATCACCACCATCACCACCACCACCACCATTACCACCACAATCACCACCACCATCACCACCACCATCACCACCATCACCATTACCACCACAATCACCATCACCACCACCACCATCACCACCATTACCACCACCTCCATCACCACCACCACCATCACCACCACCATCACCACCACCTCCATCACCACCACCTCCATCACCACCACCATCACCACCATCACCACCAACACCATCACCACCTCCATCACCACCACCACCATCACCACCACCATCACCACCACCATCACCACCACCACCATTACCACCACAATCACCACCACCATCACCACCACCATCACCATTACCACCACAATCACCAGCACCATCACCACCATTACCACCACTATCACCATCACCACCACCACCATCACCACCACCATCACCACCACCATCACCACCACCACCAAAATCACCACCACCATCACCACCACTTCCATCACCACCATCACCACCACCTCCATCACCACCACCACCATCACCACCACCATCACCACCACCTCTATCACCACCACCATCACCACCACCACCATCACCACCACCACCACCTCCATCACCACCACCATCACCACCATCACCACCACCATCACAACTACCATCACCATCACCACCATCACCACCACCATCACCACCACCATCACCACTACCATCACCACCATCACCACAACCTCCATCACCACCACCATCACCACCTCCACCACCACCTCCATCACCACCACCTCCATCACCACCACCATCACCACCACCATCACCACCACCATCACCACTACCATCACCATCACCACCACCATCACCACCACCACAACCTCCATCACCACCACCATCACCACCTCCACCACCACCTCCATCACGACCACCTTCATCATCACCACCTCCATCACCACCATCACCACCACCACCATGACCACCACCATCACCACTACCATCACCATCACCACCACCATCACCACCATCACCACCACCATCACCAGCACCATCACCACTACCATCACCATCACCACCACCATCACCACCACCACAACCTCCACCACCACCTCCATCACCACCACCTCCATCACCACCACCTCCATCACCACCATCACCACCAGCACCATCACCACCACCACCACGATCACCACCACCATCACCACCACCGTCACCACCACCACCATCACCACCTCCACCACCACCTCCATCACCACCACCTCCATCACCATCACCACCATCACCACCACCATCACCACCACCACCATCACCACCATCACCATTACCACCACAATCACCATCACCACCACCATCACCACCATTACCACCACCTCCATCACCACCACCACCATCACCACCACCATCACCACCACCTCCATCACCACCACCTCCATCACCACCACCATCGCCACCATCACCACCACCACCATCACCACCTCCATCACCACCATCACCACCACCATCACCACCACCATCACCACCACCATCACCACCACCACCATTACCACCACAATCACCACCACCATCACCACCACCATCACCACCATCACCATTACCACCACAATCACCATCACCAGCACCATCACCACCATTACCACCACTATCACCATCACCACCACCACCATCACCACCACCATCACCACCACCATCACCACCACCACCAAAATCACCACCACCATCACCACCACCATCACTACCACCACCACCATCACCACCACCATCACCACCACCTCCATCACCACCACCTCCATCACCACCACCATCGCCACCACCACCACAACCTCCACCACCACCTCCATCACCACCACCTCCATCACCACCACCTCCATCACCACCATCACCACCAGCACCATCACCACCACCACCACGATCACCACCACCATCACCACCACCGTCACCACCACCACCATCACCACCTCCACCACCACCTCCATCACCACCACCTCCATCACCATCACCACCATCACCACCACCATCACCACCACCACCATCACCACCATCACCATTACCACCACAATCACCATCACCACCACCATCACCACCATTACCACCACCTCCATCACCACCACCACCATCACCACCACCATCACCACCACCTCCATCACCACCACCTCCATCACCACCACCATCGCCACCATCACCACCACCACCATCACCACCTCCATCACCACCATCACCACCACCATCACCACCACCATCACCACCACCATCACCACCACCACCATTACCACCACAATCACCACCACCATCACCACCACCATCACCACCATCACCATTACCACCACAATCACCATCACCAGCACCATCACCACCATTACCACCACTATCACCATCACCACCACCACCATCACCACCACCATCACCACCACCATCACCACCACCACCAAAATCACCACCACCATCACCACCACCATCACTACCACCACCACCATCACCACCACCATCACCACCACCTCCATCACCACCACCTCCATCACCACCACCATCGCCACCATCACCACCACCACCATCACCACCTCCATCACCACCATCACCACCACCATCACCACCACCATCACCACCACCATCACCACCTCCATCACCACCACCACCATCACCACCACCATCACCACCACCATCACCACCACCACCATTACCACCACAATCACCACCACCATCACCACCACCATCACCATTACCACCACAATCACCAGCACCATCACCACCATTACCACCACTATCACCATCACCACCACCACCATCACCACCACCATCACCACCACCATCACCACCACCACCAAAATCACCACCACCATCACCACCACTTCCATCACCACCATCACCACCACCTCCATCACCACCACCACCATCACCACCACCATCACCACCACCTCTATCACCACCACCATCACCACCACCACCATCACCACCACCACCACCTCCATCACCACCACCATCACCACCATCACCACCACCATCACAACTACCATCACCATCACCACCATCACCACCACCATCACCACCACCATCACCACTACCATCACCACCATCACCACAACCTCCATCACCACCACCATCACCACCTCCACCACCACCTCCATCACCACCACCTCCATCACCACCACCATCACCACCACCATCACCACCACCATCACCACTACCATCACCATCACCACCACCATCACCACCACCACAACCTCCATCACCACCACCATCACCACCTCCACCACCACCTCCATCACGACCACCTTCATCATCACCACCTCCATCACCACCATCACCACCACCACCATGACCACCACCATCACCACTACCATCACCATCACCACCACCATCACCACCATCACCACCACCATCACCACCACCATCACCACTACCATCACCATCACCACCACCATCACCACCACCACAACCTCCACCACCACCTCCATCACCACCACCTCCATCACCACCACCTCCATCACCACCATCACCACCAGCACCATCACCACCACCACCACGATCACCACCACCATCACCACCACCGTCACCACCACCACCATCACCACCTCCACCACCACCTCCATCACCACCACCTCCATCACCATCACCACCATCACCACCACCATCACCACCACCACCATCACCACCATCACCATTACCACCACAATCACCATCACCACCACCATCACCACCATTACCACCACCTCCATCACCACCACCACCATCACCACCACCATCACCACCACCTCCATCACCACCACCTCCATCACCACCACCATCGCCACCATCACCACCACCACCATCACCACCTCCATCACCACCATCACCACCACCATCACCACCACCATCACCACCACCATCACCACCACCACCATTACCACCACAATCACCACCACCATCACCACCACCATCACCACCATCACCATTACCACCACAATCACCATCACCAGCACCATCACCACCATTACCACCACTATCACCATCACCACCACCACCATCACCACCACCATCACCACCACCATCACCACCACCACCAAAATCACCACCACCATCACCACCACCATCACTACCACAATCACCATCACCACCACCACCACCATTACCACCACAATCACCACCACCACCATCACCACCACCTCCTCCATCACCACCACCACCATCACCACCACCATTACCACCACAATCACCATCACCACCACAATCACCATCACCACCACCATCACCACCACCACCATTACCACCACAATCACCACCACCACCACCACCATCACCACCACCATCACCACCATCACCATGACCACCACAATCACCATTACCACCACAATCACCATCACCATCACCACCACCATCACCACCACCACAATCACCACCACCACCATCACCACCACCACCACCATCACCACCATCACCATTACCACCACAATCACCATCACCACCATCACCATCACCACCACCACCATTACCACCACAATCACCACCACCATCACCACCACCATCACCACCATCACCATTACCACCACAATCACCATCACCACCACCACCACCATCACCACCATTACCACCACCTCCATCACCACCACCACCATCACCACCACCATCACCACCACCTCCATCACCACCACCTCCATCACCACCACCATCACCACCATCACCACCAACACCATCACCACCTCCATCACCACCACCACCATCACCACCACCATCACCACCACCATCACCACCACCACCATTACCACCACAATCACCACCACCATCACCACCACCATCACCACCATCACCATTACCACCACAATCACCAGCACCATCACCACCATTACCACCACTATCACCATCACCACCACCTCCATCACCACCACCTCCATCACCATCACCACCATCACCACCACCATCACCACCACCACCATCACCACCATCACCATTACCACCACAATCACCATCACCACCACCATCACCACCATTACCACCACCTCCATCACCACCACCACCATCACCACCACCATCACCACCACCTCCATCACCACCACCTCCATCACCACCACCATCGCCACCATCACCACCACCACCATCACCACCTCCATCACCACCATCACCACCACCATCACCACCACCATCACCACCACCATCACCACCACCACCATTACCACCACAATCACCACCACCATCACCACCACCATCACCACCATCACCATTACCACCACAATCACCATCACCAGCACCATCACCACCATTACCACCACTATCACCATCACCACCACCACCATCACCACCACCATCACCACCACCATCACCACCACCACCAAAATCACCACCACCATCACCACCACCATCACTACCACAATCACCATCACCACCACCACCACCATTACCACCACAATCACCACCACCACCATCACCACCACCTCCTCCATCACCACCACCACCATCACCACCACCATTACCACCACAATCACCATCACCACCACAATCACCATCACCACCACCATCACCACCACCACCATTACCACCACAATCACCACCACCACCACCACCATCACCACCACCATCACCACCATCACCATGACCACCACAATCACCATTACCACCACAATCACCATCACCATCACCACCACCATCACCACCACCACAATCACCACCACCACCATCACCACCACCACCACCATCACCACCATCACCATTACCACCACAATCACCATCACCACCATCACCATCACCACCACCACCATTACCACCACAATCACCACCACCATCACCACCACCATCACCACCATCACCATTACCACCACAATCACCATCACCACCACCACCACCATCACCACCATTACCACCACCTCCATCACCACCACCACCATCACCACCACCATCACCACCACCTCCATCACCACCACCTCCATCACCACCACCATCACCACCATCACCACCAACACCATCACCACCTCCATCACCACCACCACCATCACCACCACCATCACCACCACCATCACCACCACCACCATTACCACCACAATCACCACCACCATCACCACCACCATCACCACCATCACCATTACCACCACAATCACCAGCACCATCACCACCATTACCACCACTATCACCATCACCACCACCACCATCACCACCACCATCACCACCACCATCACCACCACCACCAAAATCACCACCACCACCACTTCCATCACCACCATCACCACCACCTCCATCACCACCACCACCATCACCACCACCATCACCACCACCTCTATCACCACCACCATCACCACCACCACCATCACCACCACCACCACCTCCATCACCACCACCATCACCACCATCACCACCACCATCACAACTACCATCACCATCACCACCATCACCACCACCATCACCACCACCATCACCACTACCATCACCACCATCACCACAACCTCCATCACCACCACCATCACCACCTCCACCACCACCTCCATCACCACCACCTCCATCACCACCACCATCACCACCACCATCACCACCACCATCACCACTACCATCACCATCACCACCACCATCACCACCACCACAACCTCCATCACCACCACCATCACCACCTCCACCACCACCTCCATCACGACCACCTTCATCATCACCACCTCCATCACCACCATCACCACCACCACCATGACCACCACCATCACCACTACCATCACCATCACCACCACCATCACCACCATCACCACCACCATCACCACCACCATCACCACTACCATCACCATCACCACCACCATCACCACCACCACAACCTCCACCACCACCTCCATCACCACCACCTCCATCACCACCACCTCCATCACCACCATCACCACCAGCACCATCACCACCACCACCACGATCACCACCACCATCACCACCACCGTCACCACCACCACCATCACCACCTCCACCACCACCTCCATCACCACCACCTCCATCACCATCACCACCATCACCACCACCATCACCACCACCATCACCACTACCATCACCATCACCACCACCATCACCACTACCATCACCATCACCACCACCATCACCACCACCACAACCTCCATCACCACCACCATCACCACCTCCACCACCACCTCCATCACCACCACCTTCATCACCACCACCTCCATCACCACCATCACCACCACCACCATGACCACCACCATCACCACTACCATCACCATCACCACCACCATCACCACCATCACCACCACCATCACCACCACCATCACCACTACCATCACCATCACCACAACCATCACCACCACCACAACCTCCACCACCACCTCCATCACCACATCCTCCATCACCACCACCTCCATCACCACCATCACCACCACCACCATCACCACCACCATCACCACCACGATCACCACCACCATCACCACCACCGTCACCACCACTACCATCACCACCACCATCACCACCACCTCCATCACCACCACTATCACCACCACCATCACCACCACCATCACCACCACCTCCATCACCACCACCATCACCACCACCGCCATCACCACCACCTGCATCACCATCATCACCACCACCATCACCACCACCTCCATCACCACCACCCCCATCACCACCACCACCTCCATCACCACCACCATCACCACCACCACCACCATCACCACCACCACCATCACCATTACCACCACAATCACCATCACCACCACCACCATCACCACCATTACCACCACTATCACCATCACGACCACCACCATCACCACCACCATCACCACCACCATCACCACCACCATCACCACCACCACCATGACCACCACCATCACCACCACTACCATCACCATCACCACCACCATCACCACCACCATCATCACCACCACCACCATCACCACTATCATCACCACCATCACCACCACCATCACCACCACCATCACCACTGACCTGAGTGTTCCTGCGTGACTTCTGCATGACCTTGAGTCTCTGGTGGAGGTCGTAGACATCACTGGATCCCACGGACTTCCCCTTCGCTTCCAGACGGCAAACTCTCCCACTTTCTCCTGCAACATCATCAACATCATCATTGTCGTCAACATCGTCAACATCTTCAACATCAACATTGTCAACATCATCAGTCGTCAACATCGTCAACATCATCATTGTCGTCAACATCGTCAACATCTTCAACATCAACATTGTCAACATCATCAACATCATCATTGTCGTCAACATCGTCAACATCTTCAACATCAACATTGTCAACATCATCAACATCATCATTGTCGTCAACATCGTCAACATCTTCAACATCAACATTGTCAACATCATCATTGAGATTGACACGGGGAGACAGAGAGAGACACGGTGAGACAGAGAAAGACACGGTGAGACACAGAGAGAGACACGGTGAGACAGAGAGACACACTGGGAGACAGAGAGAGACACGGTGAGACAGAGAGAGACACGGAGAGACAGAGAGAGACACGGTGAGACAGAGAGAGAGACACGGGGAGACAGAGAGAGACACGGGGAGATGGAGAGAGACACGGGGAGACAGAGAGAGACACGGGGAGACAGAGAGAGACACGGGGAGATGGAGAGAGACACGGGGAGACAGAGAGAGACACGGGGAGACGGAGAGAGACACGGTGAGACAGAGTGAGACACGGGGAGACAAAGAGAGACACGGGGAGACAGAGAGAGACACGGGGAGACGGAGAGAGACACGGGGAGACAGAGAGAGACACGGTGAGACAGGGAGAGACAGGGAGACAGAGAGAGACACGGTGAGACAGAGAGAGACACGGGGAGACAGAGAGAGACATGGGGAGACAGAGAGAGACACGGGGAGACAGAGAGAGACACGGGGAGACAGAGAGAGACACGGGGAGACAGAGAGAGACACGGGGAGACAGAGAGAGACACGGGGAGACGGAGAGAGACATGGTGAGACAGAGAGAGACACGGGGTGACAGAGAGAGACACGGGGAGATGGAGAGAGACACGGTGAGACTGAGAGAGACACGGGGAGACAGAGAGAGACACGGTGAGACACAGAGAGAGACACGAGGAGACAGAGACACGGGGAAACAGAGAGAGCCATGGTGAGACACAGAGAGAGACACGGGGAGACAGAGAGAGACACGGGGAGACAGAGAGAGACACGGGGAGACAGAGACACGGGGAGACAGAGAGAGACACGGGGAGACAGAGACACGGGGAGAGAGACACGTGGAGAGAGACATGGGGAGACACGGGGAGAGACACGGGGAGAGAGACACGTGGAGAGAGACACGGGAAGAAGACACGTGGAGAGAGACATGGGGAGACGGAGAGAGACACTGTGAGAGAGACACGGGGAGAGACACGGAGAGACACGGAGAGACACGTGGAGAGACACGTGGAGAGAGAGATAGGGAGACACGTGGAGAGAGACACGTGCAGAGACACGGGGAGAGAGACACGGGGAGAGAGAGAGACACGGGGAGAGAGACACGTAGAGAGAGACACGTGGAGACACGTGGAGAGAGACAGGGAGAGACACGTGGAGAGAGACACGGAGAGAGAGGCACGTGGAGAGAGACACGGGGAGAGAGACACGTGGAGAGAGAGACATGGGGAGAGAGACACGTGGAGAGACACGGAGAGAGAGAGACACGTGGAGAGAGACACGTGGAGACACGGAGAGAGAGACACGTGGAGAGAGACACGGGGAGAGAGACACGTGGAGAGAGACACGTGGAGAGAGACACGGGGAGAGAGACACGTGGAGAGAGAGACACGTGGAGAGAGACACGGGGAGAGAGACACGTGGAGAGAGACACGTAGAGACACGGGGAGAGAGAGACACGTGGAGAGAGACACGTGGAGAGAGACACGTGGAGAGAGACACGTGGAGAGAGACACGTGGAGAGAGACACGTCGAGAGAGACACGTGGAGAGAGACACGGTGAGAGAGACACGGTGAGAGAGACACGTGGAGAGAGACACGTGGAGACACGGGGAGAGAGACACGTGGAGAGAGACACGTTGAGAGAGACACGGGGAGAGAGACACGGAGAGAGAAAGAGACACGGGGAGAGAGAGACACGGGGAGAGAGAGACACGTGGAGAGAGACACGGAGAGAGAGACACGTGGAAAGAGACACGTGGAGAGAGAGACACGTGGAAAGAGAGACACGTGGAGAGAGACACGGGGAGAGAGACACGTGGAGAGAGACACGTGGAGACACGGGGAGAGAGAGACACGTGGAGAGAGACACGGGGAGAGAGACACGTGGAGAGACACGGGGAGAGACACGTGGAGAGAGACACGTGGAGAGAGACACGTGGAGAGAGACACGTGGAAACACGGGGAGAGAGACACGGGGAGAGAGACACGTGGAGAGAGACACGTGGAGAGAGACACGGGGAGAGAGACACTTGGACAGAGACACGTGGAGAGAGACACGTGGAGAGAGACACGGGGAGAGAGACACGGGGAGAGAGACACGTGGAGAGAGACACGTGGAGAGAGACACGTGGAGACACGGGGAGAGAGACACGTGGAGACACGGGGAGAGAGACACGTGGAGAGAGACACGTGGAGACACGGGGAGAGAGACACCTGGAGAGAGACACGGAGAGACACGTGGAGAGAGACACGGGGAGAGAGACACGGGGAGAGACACGTGGAGAGAGACACGGGGAGAAAGAGACACGGGGAGAGAGAGACACGTGGAGAGAGACACGTGGGGAGAGACACGGAGAGAGAGACACGTGGAGAGAGACACATGGAGAGAGAGACACGTGGAGAGAGACACGTGGAGAGAGAGACACGTGGAGAGAGACACGTGGAGAGAGACACGGGGAGAGAGACACGGGGAGAGAGACACGTGGAGAGAGACACATGGAGAGACACGTGGAGAGAGACACGTGGAGAGAGACACGTGGAGAGAGACACTGGGAGAGAGACACGTGGAGAGAGACACGTGGAGACACGGGGAGAGAGACACGTGGAGACACGGGGAGAGAGACACGTGGAGAGACACACGTGGAGAGAGACATGGGGAGAGAGAGACACGGGGAGAGAGAGACACGGGAAGAGAGACACGTGGAGACACGGGGAGAGAGACACGTGGAGAGAGACACGGAGAGAGAGACACGTGGAGAGAGACACGTGAAGAGAGACATGTAGAGACACGGGGAGAGAGACACGTGGAGAGAGACACGTGGAGAGAGACACGTGGAGAGAGAGACACGTGGAGAGAGACACGTGGAGACACGGGGAGAGAGAGAGACACGTGGAGAGAGACACGGGGAGAGAGACACGTGGAGAGAGACACGGGGAGAGACACGTGGAGAGAGACACGTGGAGAGAGAGACACGTGGAGAGACACGTGGAGAGAAACACGTGAAGACACGGGGAGAGAGACACGTGGAGACACGGGGAGAGAGACACGTGGAGAGAGACACGTGGAGAGAGACACGGGGAGAGAGAGAGACACGGGGAGAGAGAGACACGGGGAGAGAGACACGTGGAGAGAGACACGTGGAGAGAGACACGTGGAGAGAGACACGTGGAGAGAGAGACACGTGGAGAGACACACGTGGAGAGAGAGAGACACGTGGAGAGAGACACGTGGAGAGAGACACGTGGAGAGAGAGACACGTGGAGAGAGAGACACGTGGAGAGACACACGTGGAGAGAGACACGTGGAGTGAGAGACACGTGGAGAGACACACGTGGAGAGAGAGAGACACGTGGAGAGAGACACGTGGAGAGAGACACGTGGAGAGAGAGACACGTGGAGAGAGAGACACGTGGAGAGACACACGTGGAGAGAGACACGTGGAGTGAGACACAGGGATGTTTGTACTTCAGGTGTACCGCACACACTGTACGCACTGTAAGTGCACGTCACAAACTGTACGTACCGCAAGCACAGTGCACACTGTACATGTTGTTGCGACTGCACTGTACACGCCGTGCTTGCTGCTGAGGAGCAGACAGCGATCCCAGCGAAGCGAAAGTGGACGAGCGAGACCACGCCCACGGGGCGGTCCGACCACGCCCATAGGTGGCAGAGACCACGCCCACGGGGCGCTCCGACCACGCCCATAGGTGGCAGAGACCACGCCCATGGGAACAGCGCCAACGCCCACGGAGACAGAGACCATGCCCACGGGGGGGGGGGGGGCAGAGACCACGCCCACGGGGGGCAGCGACCACGCCCACAGGAAACACGATCACGTAGCAATTTGGCTGCGTTCCAACCCGCTCTGAAAAATTCAGGGATTTTATATCGTTTAATAATACCAACAACAACAAAACTACAACAACAAGTTTATCCCGCAGGTGAGGTCTCTGGAGAGCAGGAGAGAAGTCTCGTGGCTGGGTGAGATGGTGGTGGGGCAGAGTGGTTAGATTATTGAGTTCAGATGATGAGAAAGTTACAAGTGCTGAATTATTTGTGTGTTTAAAACCACGTGTGAGCAAACTACGGAGACCCAGGGCAGGGGGCTAATTGGCAAAAGTTGAGTGGCTTGGCTTGAGTGAGATGGCGGGTGGGTGGGTGAATTAACCTGTGGATGATTGAGACGCTGGGTGGGTGAATCAACGTGTGGTTGAGTGGATGATTGAGACGCTGGGTGGGTGATTGAGACGCTGGGTGGGTGAATCACTTTGAGTAGTCGCGTGAAGATGGATGAGCGCTGAGTCGCTGGGTGGTGGACCGAGCAAAGATGGCGAATTTGAGAGCCACGAGGTGTCAGGGGGAGGGGCTTCAGGGGGAGGGGGGTCAGGGGGAGGGGGGTTCAGGGGGAGGGGGGGTTCAGGGGGAGGGGGGGTTTAGGGGGAGGGGGCTTCAGGGGGAGGGGCTTCAGGGGGCTTCCGGGGGCTTCTGGGCGCTGTTGATTGGGCCCGAGGTCTCCATTCTGCTGCTGCGAGGTGTGTGGTGTGTCTGGTATGTGTGGTGTGTGTGTGGTGTGTAGTGTGTGTGTGGTGTGGTGTGTGTGTGTGGTGTGTGTGTGGTGTGTGTGTAGTGTGTGTGGTGTGGTGTGGTGTGTGTGTGGTGTGTGTGATGTGTGTGTGGTGTGTGTGGTGTGTGTGTGGTGTATGTGTGGTGTGTGTGGGGTGTGTGTGTGGTGTGGTGTGTGTGGTGTGTGTGTGGTTTGTGTGGTGTGTGTGTGGTGTGTGTGGTGTGTGGTGTGTGGTGTGTGTGTGTGTGGTGGGTGTGGTGTGTGTGTGGTGTGTGTGGTGTGTGTGTGTGGTGTGTGTGGTGTGTGTGGTATGTGTGTGGTGTGTGTGTGGTGTGTGTGGTGTGTGTGTGGTGTGTGTGGTGTGTGTGGTGTGTGTGTGGTGTGTGTGTGGTGTGTGTGGTGTGTATGGTGGTGTGTGTGGTGTGTGTGTGGTGTGTGTGTGGTGTGTGTGGTGTGTGTGTGGTGTGTGTGGTGTGTGTGTGGTGTGTGTGTGGAGTGTGTGGTGTGTGTGTGGAGTGTGTGGTGTGTGTGTGGTGTGTGTAGTGTGTGTGGTGTGTGTGTGGTGTGTGGTGTGTGTGTGGTGTGTGTGGTGTGTGTGTGGTGTGTGTGTGGAGTGTGTGGTGTGTGTGTGGTGTGTGTGTGGTTTGTGTGGTGTGTGTGGTGTGTGTGTGGTGTGTGTAGTGTGTGTGGTGTGTGTGTGGTGTGTGTGTGGTGTGTGTGGTGTGTGTGTGTGGTGTGTGTGGTGTGTGTGGTGTGTGTGTGGTGTGTGTGTGTGGTGTGTGTGATGTGTGTGTGGTGTGTGTGGTGTGTGTGTGGTGTGTGTGGTGTATGTGTGGGGTGTGTGGTGTGTGTGGTGTGTGTGGTGTGTGTGGTGTGTGTGGTGTGTGTGTGGTGTGTGTGTGGTGTGTGTGTGGTGTGTGTGGTTTGTGTGGTGTGTGTGTGGTGTGTGTGTGGTGTGTGTAGTGTGTGTGGTGTGTGTGTGGTGTGTGTGTGGTGTGTGTGGTGTGTGTGTGTGGTGTGTGTGGTGTGTGTGTGGTGTGTGTGTGTGGTGTGTGTGGTGTGTGTGGTGGGTGTGGTGTGTGTGTGGTGTGTGTGTGGTGGTGTGTGTGGTGTGTGTGTGGTGTGTGTGGTGTGTGTGGTGTGTGTGTGGTGTGTGTGTGTGGTGTGTGTGTGGTGGGTGTGGTGTGTGTGTGGTGTGTGTGGTGTGTGTGGTGTGTGTGTGGTGGTGTGTGTGGTGTGTGTGTGGTGTGTGTGGTGTGTGTGTGGTGTGTGTGTGGTGTGTGTGTGGTGTGTGTGGTGTGTGTGTGGCGTGTGTGTGGGGTGTGTGTGGTGTGTGTGGTGTGTGTGTGTGGTGTGTGTGTGTGGTGTGTGTGGTGTGTGTGTGGTGTGTGTGTGGTGTGTGTGGTGTGTGTGTGGTGTGTGTGGTGTGTGTGTGTGGTGTGTGTGTGGTGTGTGTGACTGTGTGTGTGTGGTGTGTGTGACTGTGTGTGTGTGGTGTGTGTGTGTGGTGTGTGTGTAGTGTGTGTAGTTTGTGTGGTGTGTGTGTGGTGTGTGTGTGGCGTGTGTGGTGTGTGTGCGGTGTGTGTGTGGTGTGTGTGGTGTGTGTGTGGTGTGTGTATGGTGTGTGTGGTGTGTGTGGTGTGTGTGTGGTGGGTGTGGTGCGTGTGTGGTGTGTGTGGTGTGTGTGGTGTGTGTGTGGTGTGTGTGGCTTGTGTGGTGTGTGTGGTGTGTGTGTGGTGTGTGTGTGGTGTGTGTAGTGTGTGTGGTGTGTGTGTGGTGTGTGTGTGGTGTGTGTGGTGTGTGTGGTGTGTGTGTGGTGTGTGTGTGTGGTGTGTGTGTGTGGTGTGTGTGTGGTGGGTGTGGTGTGTGTGTGGTGTGTGTGGTGTGTGTGTGGTGGTGTGTGTGTGGTGTGTGTGTGGTGTGTGTGGTGTGTGTGTGGTGTGTGTGTGGTGTGTGTGTGGTGTGTGTGGTGTGTGTGGTGTGTGTGTGGCGTGTGTGTGGGGTGTGTGTGGTGTGTGTGGTGTGTGTGTGTGGTGTGTGTGTGTGGTGTGTGTGTGGTGTGTGTGTGGTGTGTGTGTGTGGTGTGTGTGGGGTGTATGTGGTGTGTGTGGTGTGTGTGTGGTGTGTGTGGTGTGTGTGTGGTGTGTGGTGTGTGTGTGGTGTGTGTGTGTGGTGTGTGTGGTGTGTGTGTGGTGTGTGTGTGGTGTGTGTGACTGTGTGTGTGTGGTGTGTGTGACTGTGTGTGTGTGGTGTGTCTCCTGGCCAAACCCCAATTGGCGGAGCCAGGAGATTGAATACCTACCCTCGGGGCTACTCCAGAAACAACGAAAAGCCACTACGGTTGGCCACGTGGAATGTTCGAACGCTCATTGCAGAGGAGAGGCTGCCACTCCTCTGTCGGGAGCTGGACCGGTACCGCCTGGATCTATGCGGCATTCTGGAGGTCCGGTGGACCGGCTCTGGCTCCTGCCACCATGAGGGGTGGACAGTCCTCTACTCGGGGCAGCAGACTGCCAAACAACAGGGTGTGGGTCTTCTTTTGAACAAAAGAATGAAGGGGGCGTGGGAGCGTGGCGGTGAGGTGTGGGAAGCTGTAAGCCCCAGGCTACTTTGGGCTCGCCTTCCCATCAACCGGAGGCGAGGAATGGTGGTCGTGGTTACTTATGCCCCCACCGAAGATGAACATCCGTGGAGGGATGCAGGCAAAGCCGATGAGTCAGATGCCTTCTATGACCTCCTGTCACAGGTGCTGGCTAAAGTGGCCCCTCGGGATAGAGTCATCATGTTGGGTGACTTCAATGCCCAAGTTGGTCATGATACTGGCACCTGGTCTGGAGTGATTGGAGGGCATGGGCCAGATCAGCTCAATAACAACGGTAGGAGGCTGCTAGATTTTTGTGCAGCCCATGGGCTTGTAATTACCAACACGCTGTTCCGGCATCGGCGCATCCACACAACATCATGGATGCATGCCGGGTCCAAGCAAGAACATCTGCTGGACTACATAGTGACGGACCAGCGAATGCGAGCCCATGTCCTTGACACCAGGACCTACCGTGGAGCTGATCTGCCCTCTGACCATCGACTAGTCATCTGTAAGATGCGCCTGCCATTCTTCCACTCCGGTGGTGGGTGTACACCCAGGACCCCATTCCAACCTAAAGTGGCCTGGTCTCAGTTATCTGATGAAAGTTGCAAGCGAGAATTTCATCATCGCTTGCGGCTGGGATTGGCATCGTCCCCGACTCCTCCTGATGTCGAGGGTAAATGGGCGAGGTTTAGGACTGTGATTCATGCAGCTGCAATGGCTGCTTTGGGTACGCGGTCCAGACCTCCCCAGACACCCTGGATGACAGAGGAGTTGTTCACGATGGTTGAGAAAAAGCGACAGGCCCACTGTCATCGGCTACAGAATCCCACGTCAGAGAATGAGGAGGCTTACCGCAGCCTTCGCTCGGAGGTTCGGAGAGCCGTGAGGCGCTGCAAGGATGGGTGGTGGTCGCGGGTTGCTGAGGAGATCGAGTCTGCCTCAGTGGCCCGTGATCACAAATCTCTATTTAACTCCATCAAAAAAGTAACCTGCAGCGCCACACCTATTACCATCATTAGGGGAAAAAACGGTGATCCAATTTCCGACCCCCAGGAACAGGTTCGCAGATTTGCTGAGCATTTCTGTGAGGTCCTGGGGGAGGGAAAATCCCTCAGCCAGGAAAACATCATGGCACAAAGTGAGGATGACCCTGCTGAGGCTGCGGTGCCTCAAATATTGGATGAAGTCACCCCCTGTGAGTGGCTGGCTGAGGTGCCATCTGCTGAGGAAGTATTGAAGGCGATCCGGAGTCTGAGACCAGGAAAGGCAGCGGGCAGAGATGATCTCCCAAGCGAAATGCTGAGGGAGGGTGGCGTTTGTGCACAGACTGCCCTATATGACATCATAACAACAGTCTGGACCACTGGACGGGTTCCGCAGGATTGGAAGGATGCCCTGGTGGTCCCCCTTTTTAAGAAGGGGGACCGCACAGACTGTAACAACTACAGGGGCATCTCACTCCTCAGTGTGCCGGGAAAGGTCCTGGCAAGGATTATTCAGCATCGCCTTGCCAGGCACGCTGAGGAGAGGCTTGCGGAGCCCCAATGCGGTTTCAGGAAAGGGCGGTCCTGCACAGATGCCATATTTTCTGTCCGTCTGCTACAGCAGAGGTGTAGGGAATTCCAACAAGACCTACATCTCTGCTTTATTGACCTGGTCAAGGCCTATGATACCATCAGTAGGCCTGGGCTCTGGGTCGTTCTTCGTGCTTTTGGAGTACCTGACCCTCTGCTCACGATCATTAAGGACCTTCATGATGGTGAGCGGGCCCGGGTAAAACTACGTGGCCGGGAGTCAGAGCCATTCCCTGTACACCTTGGGGTGCGACAGAGATGTCCTCTGGCTCCCACATTATTTAACATCTATTTTGACCACGTAGTTCGTGAAGCCTTCAATAGCTGTACCGGGGGAATCTCCATATGGTACAGATATAATGGGAGGCTAATCGATGCCCGGGTGCGGTCAAGGGATGGCTCCCTATTGCTCAACCACGTTATGTATGCTGATGACTTGGTAATAGCTGCTCAGTCAGAGGAGGAGTTGGAGACGCTGCTGCTGAGACTGGAGCGTGCCACTAAGAGGTGGGGCCTTACCATCAGCCCCACCAAAACTAAGCACCTGCCTGGGTATTTTGTACCATCGGACACTCCACCCCCACAACTCCCAATCGGTGATGGGGCAGTTGTGGAGAGAGTGGAGAGTTTCCCATACCTGGGCAGTGTGCTTATGACTGGCTCCAGTTTAACAGCAGAGGTCTCACTCCGAATCAGTCGAGCGGCAATATCTTTTCATCGGTGGCGTAATGCTGTGTGGAAGCTACCTGGTCTGTCGCTCCGCACTAAGCTTCAGGTCTTCTCGGCCACGGTCATTCCCTCCCTTCTCTACGCTTGCGAAACGTGGACCCCCCTAATGGAACATCTTCGCCGGTTAGAAACATTTAGGCTGGCCTGCCTACGATCCATCCTGGGTTTAACCAGACTGGATTGTGTGAGGAGCTCACAAATCCTTGAAAGATCTGGGCAGGGTCCCATCGGTGAGCTCCTCCGGCAGGCAAGGCTGCGATGGCTGGGTCATGTAGCCCGCATGCCCAGCCACCGCATGCCGAAACAGCTTTTGTTTGGCCGGATTGAGGGGGCTAAGCGGGCGCGGCACGGGCTAGAGAAGAGATGGAGTGATGTGGTACAGGAGGACGTGGAGCTGAGTGGACTTGCCGATGACTGGTACCAGCGGTGTCAAGATCGGCCTCTGTGGAGGAGGCTCGTGAAGGATGCTACTGGGCAGTTGGAGGCAGTCGCCCTCCAACAACAACGGAGGGCGGAGGAGCGACGCTCATAACAGCGAGCGGAGCGCCGGGTGGCTAAAGCACAGCAGGTTGGCACAGTAGGGGGCACAGGTGGTGCATCAGCCAGTCATCTCAGTCAGTCGACCCGTGGCACCTGGGTCTGCCCCGTGACCTCCTGCCAGCGGGCGTTCGACACTTCACGTGGCCTCAGGGTGCACATAGCCTGGCACAAGCGTCGTGGTGACGTCACCGCCACTTAGTGGCGAATGGCGGTTGTTGTTGTGTGGTGTGTGTGGTGTGTGTGTGTGGTGTGTGTGGTGTTTGTGTGTGGTGTGTGTGTGGTGTGTGTGTGGTGTGTGTGTGGTGTGTGCCCAGGCATGGTGTGCGTGTGGTGTGTGTGGTGTGTGTGTGGTGTGTGTGTGGTGTGTGTGTGGTGTGTGTGGTGTGTGTGTGGTGTGTGTGGTGTGTGGTGTGTGTGTGGTGTGTGTAGTGTGTGTGGTGTGTGTGGTGTGTGTGTGGTGTGTGTGTGGTGTGTGTGTGGTGGGTGTGGTGTGTGTGGTGTGTGTGTGGTGGTGTGTGTGGTGTGTGTGTGTGGTGTGTGTGTGGTGTGTGTGGTGTGTGTGTGGTGTGTGGTGTGTGTGGTGTGTGCCCAGGCATGGTGTGTGTGTGGTGTGTGTGGTGTGTGTGTGGTGTGTGTGTGGTTTGTGTGTGGTGTGTGTGGTGTGTGTGGTGTGTGTGTGGTGTGTGTGTAGTGTGTGTGTGGTGTGTGTGTGGTGTGTGTGTGGTGTGTGTGGGGTGTGTGTGGTGTGTGTGTGGTGTGTGTGTTGTGTGTGTGGTGTGTGTGGTGTGTGTGTGGTGTGTGTGGTGTGTGTGTGTGGTGTGTGTGTGGTGTGTGTGACTGTGTGTGTGTGGTGTGTGTGACTGTGTGTGTGTGGTGTGTGTGTGTGGTGTGTGTGTAGTGTGTGTAGTTTGTGTGGTGTGTGTGTGGTGTGTGTGTGGCGTGTGTGGTGTGTGTGCGGTGTGTGTGTGGTGTGTGTGGTGTGTGTGTGGTGTGTGTATGGTGTGTGTGGTGTGTGTGGTGTGTGTGGTGTGTGTGTGGTGGGTGTGGTGCGTGTGTGGTGTGTGTGTGGTGTGTGTGGTTTGTGTGGTGTGTGTGGTGTGTGTGTGGTGTGTGTGTGGTGTGTGTAGTGTGTAAGGTGTGTGTGTGGTGTGTGTGTGGTGTGTGTGGTGTGTGTGTGTGGTGTGTGTGGTGTGTGTGTGGTGTGTGTGTGTGGTGTGTGTGGTGTGTGTGTGGTGGGTGTGGTGTGTGTGTGGTGTGTGTGGTGGTGTGTGTGGTGTGTGTGGTGTGCGTGTGGTGTGTGTGGTGTGTGTGTGGTGTGTGTGGTGTGTGTGTGGCGTGTGTGTGGGGTGTGTGTGGTGTGTGTGGTGTGTGTGTGTGGTGTGTGTGTGTGGTGTGTGTGGTGTGTGTGTGGTGTGTGTGTGGTGTGTGTGTGTGGTGTGTGTGGTGTGTGTGTGGTGTGTGTGGGGTGTATGTGGTGTGTGTGGTGTGTGTGTGGTGTGTGTGGTGTGTGTGTGGTGTGTGTGTGTGGTGTGTGTGGTGTGTGTGTGGTGTGTGTGTGGTGTGTGTGACTGTGTGTGTGTGGTGTGTGTGACTGTGTGTGTGTGGTGTGTGTGTGTGGTGTGTGTGTAGTGTGTGTAGTGTGTGTGGTGTGTGTGTGGCGTGTGTGGTGTGTGTGTGGTGTGTGTGGTGTGTGTGTGGTGTGTGTGTAGTGTGTGTGGTGTGTGTGGTGTGGTGTGTGTGGTGTGTGTGGTGTGTGTGTGGTGTGTGTGGTGTGTGTGTGTTTTGTGTGTGGTGTGTGTGTGGTGTGTGTGTGGTGTGTGTGTTGTGTGTGGTGTGTGTGGTGTGTGTGTGGTGTGTGTGTGGTATGTGTGGTGTGTGTGTGTGGTGTGTGTGTGATGTGTGTGTGGTGTGTGTGTGGTGTGTGTGTGGTGTGTGTGGTGTGTGCCCAGGCATGGTGTGCGTGTGGTGTGTGTGGTGTGTGTGGTGTGTGTGTGTGGTGTGTGTGGTGTGTGTGTGGTGTGTGTGGTGTGTGTGTGGTGTGTGTGGTGTGTGTGTGGTGGTGTGTGTGGTGTGTGTGTGGTGTGTGTGTGGTGTGTGTGGTGTGTGTGTGATGTGTGTGTGGTGTGTGTGTGGTGTGTGTGTGGTGTGTGTGGTGTGTGCCCAGGCATGGTGTGCGTGTGGTGTGTGTGGTGTGTGTGGTGTGTGTGTGTGGTGTGTGTGGTGTGTGTGTGGTGTGTGTGGTGTGTGTGTGGTGTGTGTGGTGTGTGTGTGGTGTGTGTGTGGTGTGTGTGTGGTGTGTGTGGTGTGTGTAGTGTGTGTGGTGTGTGTGTGATGTGTGTTTGGTGTGTGTGGTGTGTGTGTGTGGTGTGTGTGTGGTGTGTGTGTGGTGTGTGTGTGTGTGGTGTGTGTGGTGTGTGCGGTGTGTGTGGTGTGTGTGTGGTGTGTGTGTGTGGTGTGTGTGTAGTGTGTGTAGTGTGTGTGGTGTGTGTGTGGTGTGTGTGTGTGGTGTGTGTGTGGCGTGTGTGGTGTGTGTGGTGTGTGTGTGGTGTGTGTGTGGTGTGTGTGGTGTGTGTGTGGGGTGTGTGTGGTGGGTGTGGTGCGTGTGTGGTGTGTGTGGTGTGTGTGGTGTGTGTGGTGTGTGTGTGGTGTGTGTGGTGTGTGTTTTGTGTGTGGTGTGTGTGTGGTGTGTGTGTGGTGTGTGTTGTGTGTGGTGTGTGTGTGTGGTGTGTGTGTGGTGTGTGTGGTGTGTGTGTGTGGTGTGTGTGGTGTTTGTGTGTGGTGTGTGTGGTGTGTGTGTGGTGTGTGTGTGGTGTGTGTGTGGTGTGTGTGGTGTGTGCCCAGGCATGGTGTGCGTGTGGTGTGTGTGGTGTGTGTGGTGTGTGTGTGGTGTGTGTGTGGTGTGTGTGGTGTGTGTGTGGTGTGTGGTGTGTGTGTGGTGTGTGTGGTGTGTGTGTGGTGTGTGTGGTGTGTGTAGTGCGTGTGGTGTGTGTGGTGTGTGTGTGTGGTGTGTGTGGTGTGTGTGTGGTGTGTGTGGTGTGTGTGTGGTGTGTGTGGTGTGTGTGTGGTGGTGTGTGTGGTGTGTGTGTGGTGTGTGTGGTGTGTGTGGTGTGTGTGATGTGTGTGTGGTGTGTGTGTGGTGTGTGTGTGGTGTGTGTGGTGTGTGCCCAGGCATGGTGTGCGTGTGGTGTGTGTGGTGTGTGTGGTGTGTGTGTGTGGTGTGTGTGTGGTGTGTGTGGTGTGTGTGGTGTGTGTGGTGTGTGTGTGGTGTGTGTGTGGTGTGTGTGTGGTGTGTATGGTGTGTGTAGTGTGTGTGGTGTGTGTGTGATGTGTGTGTGGTGTGTGTGGTGTGTGTGTGTGGTGTGTGTGTGGTGTGTGTGTGGTGTGTGTGTGTGTGGTGTGTGTGGTGTGTGCGGTGTGTGTGGTGTGTGTGTGTGTGTGGTGTGTGTGTAGTGTGTGTAGTGTGTGTGGTGTGTGTGTGGTGTGTGTGTGTGGTGTGTGTGTGGCGTGTGTGGTGTGTGTGGTGTGTGTGTGGTGTGTGTGTGGTGTGTGTGGTGTGTGTGTGGGGTGTGTGTGGTGGGTGTGGTGCGTTTGTGGTGTGTGTGGTGTGTGTGGTGTGTGTGGTGTGTTTGTGGTGTGTGTGGTGTGTGTGTTTTGTGTGTGGTGTGTGTGTGGTGTGTGTGTGGTGTGTGTTGTGTGTGGTGTGTGTGTGGTGTGTGTGTGGTGTGTGTGTGTGGTGTGTGTGGTGTTTGTGTGTGGTGTGTGTGTGGTGTGTGTGGTGTGTGTGTGGTGTGTGTGGTGTGTGTGTGGTGTGTGTGTGGTGTGTGTGGTGTGTGCCCAGGCATGGTGTGCGTGTGGTGTGTGTGGTGTGTGTGGTGTGTGTGGTGTGTGTGTGGTGTGTGTGTGGTGTGTGTGTGGTGTGTGTGGTGTGTGGTGTGTGTGTGGTGTGTGTGGTGTGTGTGTGGTGTGTGTGGTGTGTGTAGTGTGTGTGGTGTGTGGTGTGTGTGGTGTGTGTGTGGTGTGTGTGGTGTGTGTGTGGTGTGTGTGTGGTGGGTGTGGTGTGTGTGGTGTGTGTGTGGTGTGTGTGGTGTGTGTGTGGTGTGTGTGGTGTGTGTGTGGTGTGTGTGGTGTGTGTGTGGTGTGTGTGGTGTGTGTGTGGTGTGTGGTGTGTGTGGTGTGTGCCCAGGCATGGTGTGTGTGGTGTGTGTGGTGTGTGTGTGGTGTGTGTGTGGTTTGTGTGTGGTGTGTGTGGTGTGTGTGTGGTGTGTGTGGTGTGTGTGACTGTGTGTGTGTGGTGTGTGTGACTGTGTGTGTGTGGTGTGTGTGTGTGGTGTGTGTGTAGTGTGTGTAGTGTGTGTGGTGTGTGTGTGGCGTGTGTGGTGTGTGTGTGGTGTGTGTGGTGTGTGTGTGGTGTGTGTGTAGTGTGTGTGGTGTGTGTGGTGTGGTGTGTGTGGTGTGTGTGGTGTGTGTGTGGTGTGTGTGGTGTGTGTGTGTTTTGTGTGTGGTGTGTGTGTGGTGTGTGTGTTGTGTGTGGTGTGTGTGGTGTGTGTGTGGTGTGTGTGTGGTATGTGTGGTGTGTGTGTGTGGTGTGTGTGTGATGTGTGTGTGGTGTGTGTGTGGTGTGTGTGTGGTGTGTGTGGTGTGTGCCCAGGCATGGTGTGCGTGTGGTGTGTGTGGTGTGTGTGGTGTGTGTGTGTGGTGTGTGTGGTGTGTGTGTGGTGTGTGTGGTGTGTGTGTGGTGTGTGTGGTGTGTGTGTGGTGGTGTGTGTGGTGTGTGTGTGGTGTGTGTGTGGTGTGTGTGGTGTGTGTGGTGTGTGTGTGATGTGTGTGTGGTGTGTGTGTGGTGTGTGTGTGGTGTGTGTGGTGTGTGCCCAGGCATGGTGTGCGTGTGGTGTGTGTGGTGTGTGTGGTGTGTGTGTGTGGTGTGTGTGGTGTGTGTGTGGTGTGTGTGGTGTGTGTGTGGTGTGTGTGGTGTGTGTGTGGTGTGTGTGTGGTGTGTGTGTGGTGTGTGTGGTGTGTGTAGTGTGTGTGGTGTGTGTGTGATGTGTGTGTGGTGTGTGTGGTGTGTGTGTGTGGTGTGTGTGTGGTGTGTGTGTGGTGTGTGTGTGTGTGGTGTGTGTGGTGTGTGCGGTGTGTGTGGTGTGTGTGTGGTGTGTGTGTGTGGTGTGTGTGTAGTGTGTGTAGTGTGTGTGGTGTGTGTGTGGTGTGTGTGTGTGGTGTGTGTGTGGCGTGTGTGGTGTGTGTGGTGTGTGTGTGGTGTGTGTGTGGTGTGTGTGGTGTGTGTGTGGGGTGTGTGTGGTGGGTGTGGTGCGTGTGTGGTGTGTGTGGTGTGTGTGGTGTGTGTGGTGTGTGTGTGGTGTGTGTGGTGTGTGTTTTGTGTGTGTGGTGTGTGTGTGGTGTGTGTGTGGTGTGTGTTGTGTGTGGTGTGTGTGTGTGGTGTGTGTGTGGTGTGTGTGTGTGGTGTGTGTGGTGTTTGTGTGTGGTGTGTGTGTGGTGTGTGTGGTGTGTGTGTGGTGTGTGTGTGGTGTGTGTGTGGTGTGTGTGGTGTGTGCCCAGGCATGGTGTGCGTGTGGTGTGTGTGGTGTGTGTGGTGTGTGTGTGGTGTGTGTGTGGTGTGTGTGGTGTGTGTGTGGTGTGTGGTGTGTGTGTGGTGTGTGTGGTGTGTGTGTGGTGTGTGTGGTGTGTGTAGTGCGTGTGGTGTGTGTGGTGTGTGTGTGTGGTGTGTGTGGTGTGTGTGTGGTGTGTGTGTGGTGGGTGTGGTGTGTGTGGTGTGTGTGTGGTGTGTGTGGTGTGTGTGTGGTGTGTGTGGTGTGTGTGTGGTGTGTGTGGTGTGTGTGTGGTGTGTGTGGTGTGTGTGTGGTGTGTGGTGTGTGTGGTGTGTGCCCAGGCATGGTGTGTGTGGTGTGTGTGGTGTGTGTGTGGTGTGTGTGTGGTTTGTGTGTGGTGTGTGTGGTGTGTGTGTGGTGTGTGTGGTGTGTGTGACTGTGTGTGTGTGGTGTGTGTGACTGTGTGTGTGTGGTGTGTGTGTGTGGTGTGTGTGTAGTGTGTGTAGTGTGTGTGGTGTGTGTGTGGCGTGTGTGGTGTGTGTGTGGTGTGTGTGGTGTGTGTGTGGTGTGTGTGTAGTGTGTGTGGTGTGTGTGGTGTGGTGTGTGTGGTGTGTGTGGTGTGTGTGTGGTGTGTGTGGTGTGTGTGTGTTTTGTGTGTGGTGTGTGTGTGGTGTGTGTGTTGTGTGTGGTGTGTGTGGTGTGTGTGTGGTGTGTGTGTGGTATGTGTGGTGTGTGTGTGTGGTGTGTGTGTGATGTGTGTGTGGTGTGTGTGTGGTGTGTGTGTGGTGTGTGTGGTGTGTGCCCAGGCATGGTGTGCGTGTGGTGTGTGTGGTGTGTGTGGTGTGTGTGTGTGGTGTGTGTGGTGTGTGTGTGGTGTGTGTGGTGTGTGTGTGGTGTGTGTGGTGTGTGTGTGGTGGTGTGTGTGGTGTGTGTGTGGTGTGTGTGTGGTGTGTGTGGTGTGTGTGGTGTGTGTGTGATGTGTGTGTGGTGTGTGTGTGGTGTGTGTGTGGTGTGTGTGGTGTGTGCCCAGGCATGGTGTGCGTGTGGTGTGTGTGGTGTGTGTGGTGTGTGTGTGTGGTGTGTGTGGTGTGTGTGTGGTGTGTGTGGTGTGTGTGTGGTGTGTGTGGTGTGTGTGTGGTGTGTGTGTGGTGTGTGTGGTGTGTGTAGTGTGTGTGGTGTGTGTGTGATGTGTGTGTGGTGTGTGTGGTGTGTGTGTGTGGTGTGTGTGTGGTGTGTGTGTGGTGTGTGTGTGTGTGGTGTGTGTGGTGTGTGCGGTGTGTGTGGTGTGTGTGTGGTGTGTGTGTGTGGTGTGTGTGTAGTGTGTGTAGTGTGTGTGGTGTGTGTGTGGTGTGTGTGTGTGGTGTGTGTGTGGCGTGTGTGGTGTGTGTGGTGTGTGTGTGGTGTGTGTGTGGTGTGTGTGGTGTGTGTGTGGGGTGTGTGTGGTGGGTGTGGTGCGTGTGTGGTGTGTGTGGTGTGTGTGGTGTGTGTGGTGTGTGTGGTGTGTGTTTTGTGTGTGTGGTGTGTGTGTGGTGTGTGTGTGGTGTGTGTTGTGTGTGGTGTGTGTGTGTGGTGTGTGTGTGGTGTGTGTGTGTGGTGTGTGTGGTGTTTGTGTGTGGTGTGTGTGTGGTGTGTGTGGTGTGTGTGTGGTGTGTGTGTGGTGTGTGTGTGGTGTGTGTGGTGTGTGCCCAGGCATGGTGTGCGTGTGGTGTGTGTGGTGTGTGTGGTGTGTGTGTGGTGTGTGTGTGGTGTGTGTGGTGTGTGTGTGGTGTGTGGTGTGTGTGTGGTGTGTGTGGTGTGTGTGTGGTGTGTGTGGTGTGTGTAGTGCGTGTGGTGTGTGTGGTGTGTGTGTGTGGTGTGTGTGGTGTGTGTGTGGTGTGTGTGGTGTGTGTGTGGTGTGTGTGGTGTGTGTGTGGTGGTGTGTGTGGTGTGTGTGTGGTGTGTGTGGTGTGTGTGGTGTGTGTGTGATGTGTGTGTGGTGTGTGTGTGGTGTGTGTGTGGTGTGTGTGGTGTGTGCCCAGGCATGGTGTGCGTGTGGTGTGTGTGGTGTGTGTGGTGTGTGTGTGTGGTGTGTGTGGTGTGTGTGTGGTGTGTGTGGTGTGTGTGTGGTGTGTGTGGTGTGTGTGTGGTGTGTGTGTGGTGTGTGTGTGGTGTGTGTGGTGTGTGTAGTGTGTGTGGTGTGTGTGTGATGTGTGTGTGGTGTGTGTGGTGTGTGTGTGTGGTGTGTGTGTGGTGTGTGTGTGGTGTGTGTGTGTGTGGTGTGTGTGGTGTGTGCGGTGTGTGTGGTGTGTGTGTGTGTGTGGTGTGTGTGTAGTGTGTGTAGTGTGTGTGGTGTGTGTGTGGTGTGTGTGTGTGGTGTGTGTGTGGCGTGTGTGGTGTGTGTGGTGTGTGTGTGGTGTGTGTGTGGTGTGTGTGGTGTGTGTGTGGGGTGTGTGTGGTGGGTGTGGTGCGTTTGTGGTGTGTGTGGTGTGTGTGGTGTGTGTGGTGTGTTTGTGGTGTGTGTGGTGTGTGTGTTTTGTGTGTGGTGTGTGTGTGGTGTGTGTGTGGTGTGTGTTGTGTGTGGTGTGTGTGTGTGGTGTGTGTGTGGTGTGTGTGTGTGGTGTGTGTGGTGTTTGTGTGTGGTGTGTGTGTGGTGTGTGTGGTGTGTGTGTGGTGTGTGTGGTGTGTGTGTGGTGTGTGTGTGGTGTGTGTGGTGTGTGCCCAGGCATGGTGTGCGTGTGGTGTGTGTGGTGTGTGTGGTGTGTGTGGTGTGTGTGTGGTGTGTGTGTGGTGTGTGTGTGGTGTGTGTGGTGTGTGGTGTGTGTGTGGTTTGTGTGGTGTGTGTGTGGTGTGTGTGGTGTGTGTAGTGTGTGTGGTGTGTGGTGTGTGTGGTGTGTGTGGTGTGTGTGTGGTGTGTGTGGTGTGTGTGTGTGGTGGGTGTGGTGTGTGTGGTGTGTGTGTGGTGTGTGTGGTGTGTGTGTGGTGTGTGTGGTGTGTGTGTGGTGTGTGTGGTGTGTGTGTGGTGTGTGTGGTGTGTGTGTGGTGTGTGGTGTGTGTGGTGTGTGCCCAGGCATGGTGTGTGTGGTGTGTGTGGTGTGTGTGTGGTGTGTGTGTGGTTTGTGTGTGGTGTGTGTGGTGTGTGTGTGGTGTGTGTGGTGTGTGTGGTGTGTGTGTGGTGTGTGTGTGGTGTGTGTGTGTGGTGTGTGTGTGGTGTGTGTGTGGTGTGTGTGTGGTGTGTGTGGGGTGTGTGTGGTGTGTGTGTGGTGTGTGTGTTGTGTGTGTGGTGTGTGTGGTGTGTGTGGTGTGTGTGTGGTGTGTGTGGTGTGTGTGTGTGGTGTGTGGTGTGTGTGTGGTATGTGTGACTGTGTGTGTGTGGTGTGTGTGACTGTGTGTGTGTGGTGTGTGTGTGTGGTGTGTGTGTAGTGTGTGTAGTTTGTGTGGTGTGTGTGTGGTGTGTGTGTGGCGTGTGTGGTGTGTGTGCGGTGTGTGTGTGGTGTGTGTGGTGTGTGTGTGGTGTGTGTATGGTGTGTGTGGTGTGTGTGGTGTGTGTGGTGTGTGTGTGGTGGGTGTGGTGCGTGTGTGGTGTGTGTGGTGTGTGTGTGTGGTGTGTGTGGTGTGTGTGGTGTGTGTGTGGTGTGTGTGTGTGGTGTGTGTTGTGTGTGGTGTGTGTGGTGTGTGTGTGGTGTGTGCGGTGTGTGTGTGGTGTGTGTGTGTGTGGTGTGTGTGTTGTGTGTGGTGTGTGTGTGGTGTGTGTGTGGTGTGTGTGGTGTGTGCCCAGGCATGGTGTGCGTGTGGTGTGTGTGGTGTGTGTGGTGTATTCGTATTTTGCTCGTTGACCCAGGAAAGCCTCACAACCAAGACTTTTTTTTGTCAGGACGGGGTCCTTCCAGGTTTTTTTACAGCAGGTAGGGGATGACGTCGCCGATGCTGCTGCGTGTAACCCCGTTGAGTGATTTAATACGGGAGGTGCCAGAGTCAGGAATCGAACCCAGGCCTCCGCTTGTTTGGGCACGAGAGTGTCACCGCCGTGTGTCGCGACGTAACTTCTACGTCCGCGCGTGTGCGGCGCTCACCCCCAGGTGCGAGCGAGGGGCCCCGATGGCGGACGGGGACCTGATCTTCATCAGCCAGCCGCACGGCTCCGCCCTGTGCCGCCTCCTCAACCAGCTGCGCGTGCCGGGGCCGAGCGCCGCCGCCTTCGAAGACTTCCTGACCCCGCTCTACACGGGGCACCTGCGGGCGCCGCCCGCTCGCTTTCCGCGCCGCGATGGGGTACGCGCGCCGCCTGGAAGTGCGGTTCGTGACGGACGGCGAAGACGACGACGACGACGACGACGACGGCGACGGCGGCCCGCGCGAGCCGGCGGTTCTACGGCCCTGCAGGAACCGCTCGGACGACGGGAGAGCTCCGGCGACGGCGGCGGCGCCGGGGGCGCCCGGCGCGAGGGGACGGCGGCGCGACGGGCGCGTTTGCCGGGCGTCGGTGGCGGAGCAGGCGAGGCTCGGGCAGGAGAGGTACGACAGGAGGAACGCCGTCGGCCTGGCGGGCGGTCGCGCGGAGCCTCCCGCGGAGCCGCCGCTGAAGAAGGGGGCGGGAGCGAGCGCGACAGGCCGCCGGCACCGGCGGCGGGCGCTCCCCGACGCCGCGTCGGTCGAGCAGCGGAGGCCGGACGAAAGCGACGTTTTCGCCGGCGACGGCGGCGGCGGCGGCGACGACGCCGCCGCGGAGGGGTGCGTCGGAGCGACGGTGCCGAGGGACGGAGGCGGAGCGGGGCGTCGCGGCCACGCGGCTGGCCCCGGCGGATGCGACTTCGCCCGTGGCGACGCGGGAGGCGGAAGCGGCGGAGGTCTCGACGCGGGGAGAGCCGGCCGAGGCAGAGGCGGGGGTGGCTTCGACTGGGGTGGCGTCGACTGGGACTGTACAAGCGGAGGCGTCGACGACGATGTGGAGATCGCCGCAGCGGCGGCGGCTGACCTCGTCGCAGGTGACGCCGGTGGTACCCTGGTCGGCGAAGCGGCCGCCGCTGTCGCGTCCGTCGTCGATTGAGTACGGGGCCGGTTGCGGAGACTGCGGCGATTGTTCGGGAGGTCGCGTAGGCGGTGACGGTGTCACGGTGGTGGTGACGGTGTCACGGTGGTGGTGGTGACGGTGTCACGGTGGTGGTGGTGACGGTGTCACGGTGGTGGTGGTGACGGTGTCACGGTGGTGGTGGTGACGGTGTCACGGTGGTGGTGGTGACGGTGTCACGGTGGTGGTGGTGACGGTGTCACGGTGGTGGTGGTGACAGTGTCACGGTGGTGGTGGTGACGGTGTCACGGTGGTGGTGACGGTGTCACGGTAGTGGTGGTGACGGTGTCACGGTGGTGGTGGTGACGGTGTCACGGTGGTGGTGGTGACAGTGTCACGGTGGTGGTGGTGGTGGTGGTGACGGTGTCATGGTGGTGGTGACGGTGTCACGGTGGTGGTGACGGTGTCACGGTGGTGGTGGTGGCGGTGGCATCGCCGGCCTGGAAGCCACCTCGGATGAGACTGCACCGCCCAATTGGGCACGCCTCTGCATCGACCCGATCGAGAAAACCGGGAAATCCGCGATGAGTCTCGTCGCCACAAACGACGGCCACCACCGTTACCCATTACTCCGAAGCCGAATTTTGCCGCTTCGCCGACATCGTTGCCGGAATCGCCACGACTGCCACCACCACCACCAGCAGCAGCACCGACGGTGTCACCGTCACCGGTGGCGGAAGCAACACCGCCTCCGGCATCGCTGCGCCACCGTGCGATGGCTTTCGACGACAGGCGCACCTCCGACGGTGTCCACGTGCGTGACCGATCCAGCTGCGACGACCTGCCCGCGGTCATGGTGGAGGTGCAGCTGCCGGACTGGATCCAGCAGGGCCTGACGTCGCTCCGCCGCCACCGTCACCTGCACCACGGTCCATCGGCAAACTTTCCCGACGTCTGCGGAGGTGACGGTGGAGGTGACGGTGGTAGTGAGGTTGCGGCCACGAGCTCTCTGTAGTTTTGTGCGGATGTGCTGACGTGTGGCTATTGGCTGATGTCCGTTACCGCTACCGGGCAGCGCCATCACTACCGACAGAACCATCGCTACCGCCACTATCGCCGACACCACCACCACTATCACGACGGCCATCTCCACGGCCACCACAGTCACCGACGACACCACCACGACTACCACCACTGACGCTGATCACCACTGCCATCGTCTCAACATCCCCCACTCATTGCCATAAGCCAACAAAGAGGGTTTTTGGGTTAGATCGTGTAAATATATAAATGTTGTGTCGTTAAACCCGCCACCACCCGACACAACCAACTAGTAAGGGTTGTCACGTAAACAGAACGTGGCCAATTCGTCACTAGTACAGCACGAGTGTATAGTGTAGTGTAGTGTGTAGTGTAGTGTATAGTAGTGTATAATGTAGTGTAGTGTATAGTAGTGTAGTGTATATAGTAGTGTATAGTGTAGTGTACTAGTACAGCACACCGATTGTGTGTTGGAGAGCCAAGCCACAAATGACACATTTATATATTTACGCGATCTAACCCAAATGCCTCTAATATGGATGATATTGGTCGCGAAAGCCTACGTGTTAAACTAATTGCCATAAGTAGCACCACCACCACCACCGCCGTCATCGTCGCCATCACCGCTCACCACAACCAGGGCCGGATTAAGATTGTGTAGGCGCCTGGGCTACAGGTACTGTGAGGCCCCCGGTAAAATTTTCAAAAGGAAAACAAAGTAAAAAAAAAAAGATTATTTTTTTACAAGGCTGACGACAAACAAAATTCAGCATTCACAAACGAAACAACTTTTAACTTAACCTCTGGAAGGCCCTCCAGCTGGCGGAGGCCCCTGGGCTGCGGCCCCTAAAGCCCCCCGTGCCTTAATCCGGCCCTGACCGCGAGCGTGACTTGCCACTATCACCACGACTGCCACCGTCGCTGCTACCGCCGCCGCCGCCGTTAACCACCGCGGTGGGTGGTGGGGGGGGGGGGGGCGGCCAGGCCCGCGTCCTCCGTGTTGCAAGCCGCTGCCTTTGAACCCACCCCGTGCCGTGGTTTAGAGAAGCGGCTTGGGTGGGCGGGTGGGTTAAGCGTGTCTCGTGATACGGACGACGATGCCGAGAGCTACCTGCTCGGCAAGACGGCTTGTGACGTCGTCTGGGAAATCGTCTTGCGGTCCGCCGTGGTGTGCCGTGTTGCGTTCATTGTAAAACACACGCTCTTTTTGTTGTACTTTGTGTGTGTTATACGTATATATAGATACGTCCTTTGTTTCCCGCATTTTTGCAGGAAGGACCAACCTTGTATTTTTGTGGAAAAGCGAAGTGGGGGGGGGGTCTGTGTTTTTTTTCTCTCGAAACTACTCCGCAAAGTTAACTTCCCACGCGCATCTTGGAACGACGATCCGGAGAATACGGCGGTGCGAAAAAAAAAAGAGATTTATATTTGCCGGAAATGCATTTTTTTTTTCCAGTAAAAATTACCACGAATACATTTCAGTTGTAAACGGTAAAGGGGGGGCACTCGGTTACATTGCAAGTTTGGGTTGACGTTTTCCCCGCACAGCCCCCCCCCACCTCGGTCGAGTTGCATCGCTGCGTAGCCGCTGCCGCAGGGAGCTTGGACACCCTTCTGGTTTCTTTGGGGGTCGTCGTTTCCCCTGCGAAGATTTTGACCGAGAAATGTTTTGAAATGCGTTGCGTTGGGGTTTTTTTTGTGTGTGTGTGGGGTGGGGGGTTTTGGGGGGGGGGGGAGACACGGGTGGGTGGGAAAAAAAAATCTGCCGATATCCCAACGGCGGGAGTTTTTGTTGCGTTTAAAACAACCCGCGTGTTTGTGAACGTTGAATTAAAACGGGTTTGTCCGTTGTTTAATGCGTCACCCCCGAGTGTGTTTGCGTCACTTAACGCGTCCTGCGGATTGTAATGGGGCGCTGTTACCGCCACCCCGTATATTTTCTAAGCGATAGTTTGGGGGGATACGTCAAATAACCGAAAGTTCGATTCCCAACACCTGGTCCTGGGCCGACCCAGCGTGAAATGAGCGGCATGTGAAAACATCGCTAGCGCCGGGGAGACAAAGGCGGCCGGCCGTGGTGCTGCTGGCCACCCACCCCCTCGTGTGCCGTGTCAGCCTTCGCAAGTCGCTTCCTCAGCACTTGCCCCAACAGTCTGGAAAAGCCGGAGGAGCCGCAGAAAAATCCACGCGACCACGGGGAGAGAGAGAAGCAGTCTCCAAAATATACAGCAGCAGCACCTGCAGGTATTGTCAGGGTGGGGATCGAATCCACGACCTCCTGTAGACCAGGCGAGGTAGTCAACATCTAGTCACTGTGATGATGATGAGAGACCCTGTCTCATACAGCAGCAGGCATCGTCAGGGTGGGGATAGAACCCACGACCACCTGTATACCAGGCGAGGTAGTCAACATCTCTTAGCCACTGTGATGATGGTGATGAGAGACCCTGACTCATACAGCAGCAGGTATCGTCAGGGTTTTGGATGGAATCCACGACCTCCTGTAGACCAGGCGAGGGAGTGAACATCGGGCCACCCTCTTCTCAACACCTTACAACGACCCATCCCAACAACCAACATCCACCCCAGCGCTACCCACAAGGCACGTTCCCTCCTGTGGCTGCACTCCATCGTTTTATCTCAGCAGAGGGCCGTCATCCCTTCTAGTGAGGCGTTCTGCCCAAGCTCACACACTCCATTTCTACCCCCCCCCCCCCCCAGGCGTCCAGAACCTTCTTACCCACACTCCCTCGCTTGACCTCTCCACCCGCCACCCCACCCCTTCCCTCCCCACTCTACTCGCCTCTCCCCCCCCATTCTCCTACCTCTTCTCGTCATTTTTCCGGCACAATGCCTATTTCTTCCGCAGCATTTAGCTGGCACAAAGCGGATCGGAGAGGATCAACGCCAACAGCGGTTTTGTAAGAAACACAAAAACATTTGACCTCCTCTCCTTCACTCGTACGAGCGACGCCGCCGTTAGCGATGCCTTCACCGCTCACCTCTCTCTGTCTCTCTCTGTCCACTTGTCCCCACCTACCTCGCCGATGCTCTCCCGCCCTCTGTCTCTCTCTCCCCCACTCGGCGCCAGGTCCTGGAGGAGAAGATGAAGCCGGTGTGCAAGTGCCACGGCGTGTCGGGTTCGTGCACCACCAAGACGTGCTGGACCACGCTGCCCAAGTTCCGCGAGGTGGGCTCCGCGCTCAAGGACAAGTACGACGAGGCGGTCCACGTGGAGCCGGTGCACGGCGGCCGCTACCGCTACCCCCTCTTCCTCAAGTTGAAACGCTCGCGCGCCCACCGTAAGCCTCTCGACACGGAGCTCGTGTTCACCGAGCGCTCGCCCAACTACTGCGAGGAGAACCTGCTGACGGGCAGCTTGGGCACGCGCGGCCGCCTGTGCAACCGCACGTCGCTGCACGCCGACGGCTGCGAGCTGCGCTGCTGCGGCCGCGGGTACAACACGCGCGAGTACACGCGCTCGTGGAATTGCAACTGCAAGTTCCACTGGTGCTGCCATGTGCTCTGCGGCACGTGCAGCGGGAGGGCAGAGGAGTACACGTGCAAGTGACGGCGGCTCGCTGGGAAGCTGGCCCCGACTCTTCCACTGGCTCGATCGCTCGCCAGGTCGATTGTCGGCCGTTGCCCCCCACGAGCCTCGCCCCTGGCCAACAATCATGCCCGGACAAAAGTGTCAGCGGATGTCACTGCCTGATGGAGATGGCTGTCGTTCCGCACCTGGCAGTTGCCCTCAACTCCCCCCCCCACCCCACTCACCACCCCACCCACCGCCACCCTGCGTGATTGCCGACGGGGAGGGGCGGGGCTGCAAGAGTGAGCTCTGCAATCGGCTCCCAAGCCTGGGACAAAGTAGCCACCGAGATCTCAGCATGATGGGAGAGTGAGGAGTCTGCATATCGATTGCGAAAAAGCCAACGCTGTTTTCTTTCTCCTCGTGATTCGTCACTGTATATTTTCTCGTTTCGATTATTTATTGAGCGGCGCGGCGAGCACAGACCTCTGTAGCTCGGTGGCCCTTACCTGCTGACATCAAATAAGTATTAGATTTTGTTTTCAATACCCCACATGTCTCGCCCTGTGTCCACCCTGTGTCCACCCTTGTCCACCACGTGTCCACCACGTGGGTGCGCCCAGAGCTGGTCCATCAGCAGACCTCTGTCGAGGTGTTTGGCCAGCTTGGACGAGGGGGTCAAAACACCCTCAAACAACACTGAAGCAATGACACAACGGAGTGATGATGATGGGTGGCCATACTTGTCCTTTGTTTTTACAGTGAAAGAAAACAAAAGTGAGGATGTTTAAAGACAATGACGGCAGTGTACCTCGCCTCGTCTGTTGTAGTAATTTGCTGCAATACAAATTCAATTACCTATAAAATAAATAAATAATAGCCTGCCAGTACGCTCGCGCAGCTTAATAACCAGGCTCCAGTTGTTGGAGAGGCTGACCCCCGGCTCCTCGCTCACGTGGGATCCACTGCTCCCCTCTTCCGTGTCCTGGGGAGGGTTACTGCTCACCGACTCCCCCCCCCCCCCCCCCTTTGCTGCGGCCCCTCGGGGCATGATTCGTGGCTGGCGCTTAGCCACCTAGGATCAATTACTCACAGGCACGCCGCCCGTTCACCCCACGCACACGCTAAACAAAAGGTCGCACGAATAATCTCGCGTGTACGCCGCCCGTTAGCCTCACGCACACATTAAACGAAAGGGCGTATGAGTAATCTCACGTGCCCCGGTACGAGTCTGCCGCCGCTCACCACATGCACACGCTAACCACGAGCTACACGCATGGGCAAGCGCAAACACGTGAGTAAATACACCCTCATGCACAAACACACGGCGCACACCAACATGCATCCGTTCCACCCTCGCAGAAACCACACGACAAGGTTTATTGATCCCCAGCAGTTTATTCTCAGCGAGTCCGAGGCTAAATTACCAGAGTCAGTTTGAGTCAGCAGGGCAGGTCTAACCTATCTCCCGATGGTCTAAGACCCGATCTGTATCGCCTCTTTCAAATCACTCTCCTAAGACAATCTCCCAATGGCCTCGATATCTTACTCTCGGGAACTCACGGTTCGACTCGTACGGAGCTGCTAGGTCGGATCCTCGCTGCACTTCGACTCGTCACACGGACGTTCGAGTGGATGGGAAGTCGACCGCCCCAAGTGCTGGCTTGAGTAGAACACGAACTAACTCTCCCTACCTTCTCTACCCTTTTTATTGTACTCTACATCAAAGATAAATGAGCGCTGATCTGCTGGCCTCCCGTCCAATCAGGTGGCTCGGATTTCCCGCCACTCTCCCCGGACCGGTGCCCTCTCAGACGTCCGCTTTTCACCCTCTAAACAAGCGCATCTGTCCCACCAATCAGAGGACCGGCCCTGTTTTTCCCGCCGTTCGTGACTCCGTACCCCCCCCTACCTGCCTGCTGACCCGTGTGTGTTGTGGGTGTTTTCTATCCGCGTTGGCTCAGCAGCCCCGTCGTTGCCACATGATTACAACCCAAGTCACGGCGCCGCGGTGCACGTTAGCCTCGGGGGAGGTCGCCCAATTCCCTGGTCGCAGGAAACCGTAAAGTTTGGTCCCATGTGAGGGCTTCTGGGGGAAAACCTGTCGGCCAGGTGACCTTCCCTCGGGGCTCTATGTGGGGGTGTGTGTGTGTGTTCATGTGGGGGGTGGTGAGGGAAGAGCAGCGTCGGCCCCGTCGCTCGGAGGTGGCGGCGTCGAGGCCATGGAGTCGGCAGGAGGGCTCCGCTGCTGCGGCACCACAATGTCGTTGTCCATGTAGGGAGATGGAGCGCAGTGGATCGTATCGTCTCTGCTATGTTTCGGAATCCGTGTGATCACCCAGTCACATCGCCTACCTCCAGTCACAGCTCCTTAAACAAACTACATCTCCCCAACAAGGCAGCCTTCCCGCTGCCGTGTATTGTGTTTATGGGATAACAGAGGTGTCTATTATCCCATACGCCTTGACCAAAACGACTGATTGTCCGCTTAACACCCTAACCCATAAACCACTATTGGTGACAGTGTTGTTTGACAGCAGCTATTAAAGTCGCTGCGGCAAATGAGGTGGTGGCTGGCCGAACCATGACTCGCTGTTTGTCTCCGGCGTGATGATGGATACAGACCAGACCAAGCGGAGGCCATGTACCAGATCGGATTTTGGTTACTGATGTTAAAGTGATTGCGTTGCAAATGTGGTCACAATGCTTCTGTACGTGCTCACTCCTGAAGCTCGGCGGGTGTGGGCAACTCCACGGGACTGCATTCACTTTAAATCGAGGACATGGGGAACGTGTTTTTCCAGCGCTAATCCCATTTATTCAAAATAAGTGCGCAATTACACACTGAGATGCTCTTACATATTCAGGCATGAAGCACAATGGGCACATTACCTTTCGGTATGTTAATAGACATACGGATTGTACCTTCAAAATTAACAATCGAATGCTAATATCCTTAAAGACAAAGGATTGGATTCTAGGGGGGAGTTATAAGGCGGCTCAGAAGCAGAGCTCAATGCCATTTCGAGAGGAAACTTGATTAGGCTGGACGCTCGACTCGTCGTTCTGCTGATCGCCCTTCTACCACGAGACAACGCAGCCTGGCGAGCACAATTGCGTGGCGACAGACAGGCGACTTTGCTTCGGGAGAGTTAGTGTGGACATCTTCAGACGGGTTCCTGACATCGATACACCGTGAATCTATTTTAATGGATAATCTTTAAACATGTTCATCGTCAAATTGGCGTGATTTTCTTGTATTCGACGCGAGTGTCATTCTTGTATTAGCAGTTAACAAAATCAAAACTCAACGCTAAACATACTTGCGGCCAATAGCATATTTTTGACTCCATTACACAGCTACTGTTACGACGCTCACATGGCGCAGAAACACTCTCCACAGCCCCACGCATTCAGGGGCAAGAAGCCATTCCTGTGTACTGTGTGTGGGAAGGCATTTGCACATTCTTCAACTCTTCAAGCTCATCAGAAAACACACACGGGCGAGAAGCCATTTCCGTTTTCTGTGTGTGGGAAGGCATTTGCACGGTCATCAATTTTTCAAGACCATCAGAAAACACACACGGGCGAGAAGCCATTCCCATGTTCTGTGTGTGGGAAGGCTTTTGCATGGTCATTAATTATTCAAGACCATAAGAAAACACACACGGGCGAGAAGCCATTCCCATGCTCTGTGTGTGGAAAGGCATTTGCACAGTCATCAAAACTGAACAGGCATCAGAAGATCCACGATGATAGGAAACTGAAATCAAACGTTGAACTTCAAGGTGCTGCAATGAAACCTGAAGAAGATTCCACCTTCGATCCCATGCAGTTGGATCCCGAGAGATGGCTGGATGTAATGGAGTGGCTCGAGAGTCAAACCGAGAGCTCGGAATGACTGAAAAATAATGTTGCATGCGGTTTACCTAATTAAGCTGTATTGAGTACATTTGTGTGTTTATTTTAGACCAAGTAATACATTACAATTGAATATATCCGTAACCATGGGGACATGATGTCACCGTCCTGCCCCCTGTGCATGACGTCACCATACGTGACATCATCGTACCGGAGGCGAGCGTGACATGACATCACTAACTACTATACATCACACCTCCCCGTGAAAAAAAATCAGCCGACCCGGCTGCAACCCTTACAAAAGTGGAGCCCCGGCAACCCAGATAGATAGACATTAATGTAACAACAATGGTAACCGACACGCAAGAACGGGCAGACACGCATCAATCAGAAAACCGCGGTGTCTTAGAGCGTGTCCGTGTGGCCGGTCCATCTGCATGGCTCAAGTCCAACTTCGGAGAACAACAGGTAGAGCAGGAGTGACGAACAGGCGCTCCACTCCACCTTCAAGTCCACATCCGGTCAGCACGACCGGTGACTCCAAGCGTGGCAGGCGCCGGAAATCTGTGATGAGAGGGAGAACCCAACCTCCTGAGGCACAGCACCATAAAACGCGCCTCAGCATGTCGGACACGACAGCCACCCTGCCCCAGGGAGTAGAGAAGATTGTATACCGCCCAGCGGGAGAAAAGAAAACAAAAATATATAGATTCCGACGCGTTGGATGCACAACCAACACCGGTAATCGAACCGAAATCACACAATCACCCCATGGATGGCAGGGTCCCACACCACCCTGCCACCGTCCCATCCGTCAGGTGGTGAGAAGGCACCCATCTACACACACCAATGAATATTCCGGACGTCTGTCTACGTCCCGGGTCGAGAAGTCATACTTCAGGGTCGACCCATGTACTGGGCAAAGAAGTCGCACTTCAGGGTTGTTCCAGTATCTACATTTTAAAATGTATATATAAAATCGACATGACACAAAAAATATGCCTGCTCTTGCCCAGAAATGGCGACCGCACGCGCGAACCGCATCTTCGTGGTTTCCCGCGCTTGCGTCCCAGCAGCCCTCACTGAGGACCACCACAGACATTACATGTCACCTGTTAGCTACCATCCTAAAACCGCACGCGTCGGCCATATCGGGGGGAATTTCCATGTTACCACCCCACAACCTTTCCAACGCAGCGTCACAACCAGTTGCACGCGTCGGCCGTATCGGGGGGGAATACCACGTCACCACCCCACCGCCTTTCCGACGCGGTGTTACATTGGAACAGTTTCACGTGTCAGCCGTATCGGGGGGAATTTTAAAGCGCATTTCTCTCCAAGACTCGCATTGCAGCATTCGGTTGTACACAATCGAGCGGAGAGAGCGATGCGATCTGGAGGCAATCCACAGCCCAACGCACCCCTGATCCATACAGAACCCAAGGGGCACCCTCGAACCCACCAGCGAGTTCGAACTGCACCGGTCATGTATATTTCAAAAATCCCACACAACCGCAACCATGGGATTTCCACGGGGCTTCGGCACAAAACTCAAGAACCACGCAACACTCAGTCATTCCACCCACAATCGCAATTTTGCAACATCACAACACATACAAATGTTTTAAATTAGGATCCCCCCATGAATCAATCCAATGCCGAATGGTCCAAATAATCGACGATGTCGTGCAATGCGGTACATGCAGTATATGCAGTATACGCAGTCCGTACATTGTCAATCATTTGGAGCAATGCTCCATCCAGTCCGCACATGGCAACACACACAAGCAATACTCCAGACAATCCGTACATAGTAAATAATCACAAGCAAGTACCCAACAGTCCATACACTGTTAACACTCTCGAGCAAGGATCCATAAGTCTATAAATTGATAACAATCACGAACAAAGCTCCATATGGCCTGTACCTTGGCAACAATGACGATCAAAGTTTCTCCCAGTCACACATGAACAATCACGAGCGAAGCTCCATACAGTATACACAATAACAACCGCGACTCCGCAACAACAAAAACGATGTAACAACGCGAGTCGTTAACACGGCAACCCACAGGATGTTAATGGGGCTCGGGACACCCGACAACAAATTAATCATTAACTGCCCCCTGAAGATAACGATCCCGACGCCGTAATTAACAACAACCACTGTTACAAAGCAGACACCCGCCACACACACAACCTGACTAACACGCTCCGCAACCCAGCGAGGTTAAAACAAAACACACGCGCAAACGCAACCCGGCGCACGCGAGATGGGTGAAGTTATTTTTTTTTTTAGGGCCGGGTGCTTATTGTCATGTCACGACTCGCCTGTGAGGCTGTGACGAGCAGAGGACGCCAGGGTGGAGACTTTAACACCGTGAAAGATCTTGGACGGTGAGCGTGGCATCCTCTTGCGACCCGAACCGGCCCCCCGGACTCGAACAGAAGACGGGGGCGTCACCAAGATGGCCGGAGATCCCCTCCCGCCGGTGTAGAAAATGACGGGGACATGTTATTGGCGGTGAATGGCGGCCACTCGTGCAGCGTTTTTTGGGTTTCCCGCACGCACGGGAACAGCGGCAATGGAGCCGTCTCCCCGCGGCCCCGGCATCCCGACTCGTTCGACCGGCTCCTCCAGCTTGGAGCTCGGTGAGTAGTGCCGCCGCCCCAAGCAAAACAATAAAATAAAAATAATCGGTGGGGTGGCGCTGTGCTGCGCGGCGCTCTCACCCAGGTGTCGGCGGCGGCGTGGAGACGCAGCCCCCGACCCGCTGTACGCCGCCAGGCAGTGGGTAACCGGGCCGCAAACCCCCGGGGCCACGTGGGGAATCTTCCCTCGCCGTCTTCCTCCATCAAAGACGTCTTGGTAAGTCGTCGTCTTCTTAACAGGTTTTACTTCTGACACCAGTTGTTGAGGCGTCAATGACGGCTCGGAGGCAGATCTTCGTGCAGGGGCTTGCGCCAGTTGTTTTATTAAAGACTTCTCTTCGCACACGACTCTGTGTACTGCCCACTCACCGCTTACACTCCACACCCCAGGGGAAGGGCACTGGGGAGATCCCTAGCACACCCACAGGCTCCCCGAGCCGGGTGCTAATTTTCCCCTACCCTGGGTCCCAACTTGCAACTTCACATGTTCCTGTCTCCCCGCAACGACCTCGAACCCGTCACGGGTCCCAACCTAAATATCCCAGGGGGACATGATGTCACCGTCCCGCCCCCTGTGCATGATGTCACCATACGTGACGTCATCATACCGGAGGGCGAGCGTGACATGACGTTACTAACTACTACCCTACAGAAGTATTAGAATTACACCGTGGTCATATTAGAATCGCACTTTGCTAATATGTATGTATAGTGTACGTGCATGTGAACTGTGCTCGTATGTACGTAGTATGTATGTATGCCATTTGGCCTTGCGAACCAGGGGTCAGATATGCGAACTCTGGGGTGCGAGATTAGGATCGATTGAAAATTATTAGAATAACACTATGGTAGTATTAGAATTACACTGAGCTAGAGTGTATGTTATATGTAGATGCGCATTGGGAGTAATAAATGCATCCTGTGAGGTGCGTGGTTTAGATTAGCATCAAAATAAGTAACAATGTGGTCCTATTAGAATCTCACTATCTACTGCTGCTGTTTTGCGGGTGGCGGCTTCCGATTCTGGCTCTGCTCTTCCTTTCCTCGCCTGGATGGTGCCGCGGGACGCAGCATCTCTTCCGACAGGCGTTGCAGCAGCTGGGTGATGGCATCCGAGAGTTTGTCAACTTTCTGTTCAAGTTGAGGCCGTCTCCCTCGTGGTCTCCTGTCTCCGGGCATGCTGTGGGTTTCCCATGGCCGATGTGGAGCTGCATGTTGAATCGGGTGTAGACGTTATTTTAGCAATATATTTAAGGACAGTGTTGTGTTTAGAATGCGTCTAGACAAGGAAGGTGACTTGTTCTGCACGGGCAGCCCAAATGATTACAATTTCTGTCATTAAACAATTTACTCTTGAGTAGCATTCGTTTAGCCCCGCTGTTACGAACCTAAACGCAGTAATGTTGAAACAAAGTAAACTTTAGTCGCTCACATCTCAGCTCAGACATGATCATCGCAATTATTTCCAAAGACGTGTGGGGTCCCGCAAAAGTAGTGCCCGGCCACAAATAGCGGGAATCAGAATTGGGTGCATCACCCTCGCAGGAAGGTGGTGTTCCGTGATGGGATAACGTCTTTGATCAAAGACTCTGATCAAACGCATCCGATTGATGCCCTTGATCGATGCTTTGCTCAACTCTGACGCTGTTAACTCTCACATAATAAGCTCTAACAGTGTGAACACTGCAACCTATACACTTCAACCTATCCATTGTAACGGTATTAAAATAAATACTATAAGCTGCTAAAGTTTTGAATAACATAAATGTAGGTGCGGGATTGTAATCGCATGAGAATAATTTGAATCACACTGTGTGCGTAATGGCATCATACAAACATGGTTCCTCCAGTCTATCATATTTATTTCAATACAACACGTATTTACAGTCAATATTAACAGCTGTGCACGTTTATTGCTCGAACTGCCTGGTTGCGATACACCTGACGGTCAAAAAGGTGACGCATCTGTGGGCTTCAACTCACCGCCTTATCTGCAAACAACCAGCCGTTAGCGGCACAGTGCTAAGGTGCCAAGGAAGCATCCATCGTGTGGCCTGAGCGAGAGCCCGCAGCAAGCACTCATGAGGTGTTGGCCAGGCTTTGGCTACACGCAGGTTCAGCGCTGCTGAGAGTGAAGCCTCCTGTAGACGCTCACTACAGGGCTTAACAGTCACCGACGGTCGATCTTCATTGGTATGCACGTCAATCCAACTCCGCGGAGACATTTCCACACGTTCCTAAATCCTTTACTGGAGAAGAAGGTTCTACAGATCACCCCTGGTGCGTTCTAAACAGCGCTGCAACTGTGATTCTGTGAGAAGCCTTAGGCTACTGCAAGTGGCTATTTCTAACCCCCACAACGAGCACAGCCAAACCTGGACGAATTTCTCAGCCTAGGTCTATTAAAACGGTGCAGTAAACTGCCATAAGGTTCACCACAATACCTGTACCACAGCTCGGCACAAATACATTTCTGCCATCCGAACACAGATGCCGATTCCCGGACTGCAGGATTCAAACCTCGGTCCATTTTTGCCGCGAGGCACAAATGCCGCAAATTTCCCCCCACTTCTGATGAGCACAGTTGCCTACGTACGGCACGAAAGAAGTTTGACGTACGTCCAACTGTGCTGCCACCCTGCCACTCCGAACACGGCAGTGACTGCTTCACATCGAGAAGACGCCGATCGTTTCAATGTTGAAGACAATGTGTGAGCTAGAGAGACGACTTCACATCCCAATGCGGGTGGATCGAACCGATCGCGCGTCGTCCGGGGGCGGTGGCGGTGGGGGGGAACTCGATGCAGAACAAACCGTCACAGTCCCTGTGGCCACTTATCCACCCACTCCCAAAGTCCCCGGGGCCGCTGCCCTGACCAGCACATGCAAGCAGCATCTTCAAAGTGGGTTTGGAGTCGTTTTATTTAGAGAAGCCGGTGGGGGGGTGGGGGGGCTGTAGCGAGACTTGTAGTATGATGGTGGGGGTGGTAGGGGTGGTGGGGGAGCGATGGTGGTGGGCAAACATTGAGGGTGCGAGAGGGCCGACGATGGCGGGGGGGAAAGGAACACGGCACAGACCGCGGGGCCGTCATCTGGGGCGCCGTTCTGCGTTTATACTTTGCGCAAAAGTGCATGTTTTTTTGTCAACCTTGTGGTCTGGGCAATACTCGGCTGTTTTTAACAACTCAAAACGCTAACTAAAAACTTTCGGGAAAAACCACCCACTAATTATTCACAGATATTTATTTCGTTAAAAAAAACCCATCAGCTCTGTGTTCAATGATTACATTATTAAAGCACTATCCAAACGTCTTCACCTCAAGTATTGTGATATGGAGTTCTTTAACCCTTTCAGTGCAGGCGTTGGCCGCTGACTGGTTGGGCTAGAGCTGGCCCAACCAACGCTTCTTGTCGAGGAACTTAAATGCGGCGACTACAGCGGGCCCAGCTGTGTTGATGAGAATGTCCTACAGAGGCCGATGTGAGCACGATGCTACGTAAAGTTTTAAGTGGGCACACAGAGAAAGCTGCCAGACTACGTGCGGAATCGACAGCGAGGACACTGGACGGCCTCAATAGGTGCGCATTCAGCAGCCGTCGCAAGCTTTTAGAATGGACCATGACAAAAATGTAATGAACGTGTGTGAACAGTACTCGTGTGTGTATAGTGGATTTTTCTCTAATATTAAGATATTTTTTAAGACAAGAATGTGATTTAGAATAAGCTTGACTTGTAATTCCGATTATAATGACCTTTGTTTTTAGCACGCAATACATTTTATGTACATCGTTGTTTGCCGGCAGATTACGTGGTTCATTGTAGAGGGAATCAATAGACTGGATTCAATGTCCGTGACGATAGAAACTCAATGGATGGATCAACAGGTAATCTACATTGCTCCGTCGCCAGTGCTGCAACGTCACGGCGCACTGTGAAATCATGGTACGGGAGCCTTACTTCATGAAAATGTCTCCTTAATCTAAAACCCAACTCATTTATCCAGCACATGCTCCCAGTCAGTTTATATTAGTTTGGCGCAGGAGAGAACGGACCTCAATGGTAATACAAACGAACAACAATAACTTCCGATTTAAAACTTTTGTGACTGCAAGGATTCATCTTCTTTGGTTCTTTCGGTAAAGTCACGTAGAATTAGAATAAAATAATGAATTGATAAAATAAAATAACACAATAATATTCTCACGACGTTTCGGCCACAACACAAGCGGCCTTCATCAGGTGAAGGGACGAGACTGTCTGGAGGACAGCGCTGGAGTGAAAAAGCCACGCTCAGATCACGACCTTTAAGCTGTGTGAGAAGAAACAAAGCGCTTTGACAAAGGAATTAGCATATAATTTAGCATTGAGATGGCTGAGTGATTAGCTTGTGACTGGTCACAGAAATGGCTATGTTAAAGTTAAAGCATACACATCCGCAAAGGCACCCCTTGACAAAGGAATTAGCATAGAATTTAGCATTGAAATAGCTAAGTTAAAGTATACACATCCGCAGAGGCACCCCTTGACAAAGGAATTAGCATAGAATTTAGCATTGAAATAGCTGAGTGATTAGCTTGTAACTGGTCACAGAAATAGCTATGTTAAAGTCAGAGCATATACATTCACCGAGGCACCTAGTACAAATCAAACATGAGAATTTAGCATTGAAATAACTAGGCGAATTTAGCATTGAAATAACTGAGTGATTAGCTTGTGACTGGTCACAGAAATGGCTATGTTGAAGTCAAGGCCTACACATCTGAGCTATTCACAGTAACTGGGTATACAATACAATATATAATGAATACTACATAGTGAACCAATAAAAAACTAAAATATAAATCACCTCAATGTTATCAATAAACTCTATATTCTCCAATCAACTAAGCCACCAACAATAAGTCGTTATATATCACGATGCTATATGGCAAAAAAATGGGTGGATTCTTACCCTCAACTTTAGCAACACGGATAGCTACGGGCCCCGTTCAGACGGACGAGTTCATCCATGGTCGGAACAGAGGAGGGGGAGAGAGACAGCTGCGAGGCGCTGTTATACTCCATGTTGTAAACCATACCATTAACCGTGGTGTGAGAGGTATTAAGAGTCAATGCCAGCGAAAGAGCTGCGGTCTGAAGGTGATTGTAAGATACAATTAATTAAGAACGGAAATGGTTTAAAACATCTTTCCAATGGTTACTAAGCCAGAATCCATCTTCTCGGTTGAAATTGTCTCTGTGCTTGTATATGTGAATGGCCTCATGAACGAATCTCTCATGGTAGCCGGTTGGTTTGCAAAGAACCTCCGTCTTGGAGAAGTCAATGTCATGTGAGCCCACTGAATTATAACAGTGATCTGCCACGGCAGAGGAGTTCGTTCTACCGTGTTTCAAGTCTGCTTTATGTTCGCGGATGCGGTCCGAGATATGTCGTTTGGTTTCTCCAATGTAGCGGGTACCACAGAGGCACTTTAGTTTGTAAACGCCCGGGTACTGTATGTCTGGAACAGCATCTTTTACAGATGGAACTAGATCACAGATTTTATGTACTGTGTTGAATCGGACCTGGATCTTGTGTTTATTCAGGATTTTGGAGATCTTTTTAGTGACCCCTGCAATGTAGGGTAAGGTGATGGTTTTGAATGGCTCCACAAGAGGATCCTTCTTCATGACTGGAGTGATGGCTTTGCAGATTGTGTAGTCGGAGTAACCATTAGCCCTGAGAGCCTGGTGTACGTGCTTGAGTTCACTGGTAATGTGTTCCTGGTCGGAAATGCATTGGGCTCTATGGTATAGAGTCTTGATGAGGGAGTTCTTCTGGGATGGATGGTGGTGGGAATCCGGTTTCAAGTAAGCATCTGTATGGGTAGCTTTCCTGTAGACAGAGTGGCTCATTGAACCATCATGTCTTCTTATTCTTAGTTATTTCGGTAAAGTCACGTTGAAGGGAAACAATAAAATAATAAAATAATAAAATATATATTTTATTGTTTCCCTTCAACGTGACTTTACCGAAAGAACTAAGAATATGAATTACTGCAGTCACGAAAGCTTTAAATCAAAATTTAAAATCATGTCTTCTTTTAATTAAGACATCCAAAAAGGGTAGTTTGCCATCTTTTTCGACCTCCATGGTAAATCTGATGGCTGGGTGTATGTAATATTTCTGATGGTCTGAAATCCGTTTTAGCTAAAGGTCTAAACTTTGCTGTCACACCGAGACACTTACCGGTTAATGATATCATTGCCTATGTCGACGTTGCACTCAAGGGCTTGAGTCACATCTCTGCAGACGTAGCAAGATCTGAAATCGCTGCAACCCTCAAAAACGCTAAGTTGCCACCCAGCAACATCAGCAAAGACGAACGTTTTGAATTATCTCAATTAAAAAAGAAAAGTGATATTGTCGTCCTCTCAGCCGACAAGGGCAATGCCACTGTCATCATGGACAAAACAGAATATAACAACAAAATCAATTGAGTGTCCTTGTTGACAAGCATGTTCTGCCACTGCCGACAGTTGTGTTTGAGATAATTTAATATTTCTCTGATGTTCTTTTAGTCTTACGCGGATGTTACGTCCCGTCTGTCCAATGTAGCAGCTGCCACATAAACAATTAATCCGATATACACCTTCTGTTGATAATTTATGTAATGCATCTTTAGTGCAAGATACTAGTTTTTGAATTTTGTGTACTGTACCAAATCTTACTGTAATGTTTTGCTTTTGCAAAACACGGGCTAATTTGTCAGTTACTCTTGAGATATATGGAATTTTTATTGTTTTAACAATCTGGTCGCTTTCAGCAGTATTGCTTTGCGATCGTGATTTGGCATTCAGTGCTCTGTTAATTTGAGCATTATTGTAGCCATTCTGTCGTAGTGCATCTTTAACGTGTTTAATCTCTCTCACTAGACTCTCATCATCTGACACTGTTTTAGCCCGATGTATGAGCGTCTTGATAAGAGAGGATTTCTGAGCTGGATGATGATGTGATTCTGCATTCAGATAGGCATCAGTGTGCGTTTGCTTTCTGTAAACGCTGTGTGTTATTTTACCGTTTAGGCCATGTCCAAGCAAAATATCTAGGAATGGGAGTGTGTTATTCACCTCCATTTCCATGGTGAACTGGATGGCCGGGTTTTGTGCATTGAGATGATTTAGAAAATCATTAAGTGTATCTTTACCATGTGGCCAGACAACCAAAGTGTCATCCACATATCTAAACCAAAAGGATGGTTTTAATGTGCTCGAGGCAAGTGCTCTTATTTCAAAGTTTTCCATGTACAAATTTGCTATAGCAGGGGATAAAGGAGAACCCATTGCTGCTCCTTCCTTTTGTTTATTTACCAGCGAAACGTCCTACTCAAACTGTAAATGTGGATTCACTCTTCAACACACCGGTGGGCTAAAGTATTGAATTGTCTTTTGTCAACGTGACACTTTTTTTGCTGATTGGCCCTGTCGGGTGGTGGAAGGTTACGACACATTTATAAATAAACGCGATCTAACCCAAAAACCTTTATTATGAATACAATAACGGTACTGACTGGGCTAATGATAAAATAACGGTACTCACTGGGCTAATGATAAAATAACGGTACTCACTGGATTAATGATAAAATAACGGTACTCACTGGGCTAATGATAAAATAACGGTACTCACTGGGCCAATGATAAAATAACGGTACTGACTGGGCTTATGATAAAATAACGGTACTCACTGGGCTAATGATAAAATAACGGTACTCACTGGGCTAATGATAAAATAACGGTACTCACTGGGCTAATGATAAAATAACAGTACTCGCTGGGCTAATGATAAAATAACGGTACTCGCTGGGCTAAGGATAAAATAACGGTACTCGCTGGGCTAATGATAAAATAATGGTACTCGCTGGGCTAATGATAAAATAACGGTACTCGCTGGGCTAATGATAAAATAACGGTACTCACTGGGCTAATGATAAAATAACGGTACTCACTGGATTAATGATAAAATAACGGTACTCACTGGGCTAATGATAAAATAACGGTACTCACTGGGCCAATGATAAAATAACGGTACTGACTGGGCTTATGATAAAATAACGGTACTCACTGGGCTAATGATAAAATAACGGTACTCACTGGGCTAATGATAAAATAACGGTACTCACTGGGCTAATGATAAAATAACAGTACTCGCTGGGCTAAGGATAAAATAACGGTACTCGCTGGGCTAATGATAAAATAATGGTACTCGCTGGGCTAATGATAAAATAACGGTACTCGCTGGGCTAATGATAAAATAATGGTACTCACTGGATTAATGATAAAATAACGGTACTCACTGAGCTAATGATAAAATAATGGTACTCACTGGGCCAATGATAAAATAACGGTACTGACTGGGCTTATGATAAAATAACGGTACTCACTGGGCTAATGATAAAATAATGGTACTCGCTGGGCTAATGATAAAATAACGGTACTCACTGGATTAATGATAAAATAACGGTACTCACTGGGCTAATGATAAAATAACGGTACTCACTGGGCCAATGATAAAATAACGGTACTGACTGGGCTTATGATAAAATAACGGTACTCGCTGGGCTAATGATAAAATAATGGTACTCGCTGGGCTAATGATAAAATAACGGTACTCGCTGGGCTAATGATAAAATAACGGTACTCACTGGGCTAATGATAAAATAACGGTACTCACTGGATTAATGATAAAATAACGGTACTCACTGGGCTAATGATAAAATAACGGTACTCACTGGGCCAATGATAAAATAACGGTACTGACTGGGCTTATGATAAAATAACGGTACTCACTGGGCTAATGATAAAATAACGGTACTCACTGGGCTAATGATAAAATAACGGTACTCACTGGGCTAATGATAAAATAACAGTACTCGCTGGGCTAAGGATAAAATAACGGTACTCGCTGGGCTAATGATAAAATAATGGTACTCGCTGGGCTAATGATAAAATAACGGTACTCGCTGGGCTAATGATAAAATAATGGTACTCACTGGATTAATGATAAAATAACGGTACTCACTGGGCTAATGATAAAATAACGGTACTCACTGGGCCAATGATAAAATAACGGTACTGACTGGGCTTATGATAAAATAACGGTACTCACTGGGCTAATGATAAAATAACGGTACTCACTGGGCTAATGATAAAATAACGGTACTCACTGGGCTAATGATAAAATAACAGTACTCGCTGGGCTAATGATAAAATAACGGTACTCGCTGGGCTAAGGATAAAATAACGGTACTCGCTGGGCTAATGATAAAATAATGGTACTCGCTGGGCTAATGATAAAATAATGGTACTCGCTGGGCTAATGATAAAATAACGGTACTCACTGGGCTAATGATAAAATAACGGTACTCACTGGATTAATGATAAAATAACGGTACTCACTGGGCTAATGATAAAATAACGGTACTCACTGGGCCAATGATAAAATAACGGTACTGACTGGGCTTATGATAAAATAACGGTACTCACTGGGCTAATGATAAAATAACGGTACTCACTGGGCGAATGATAAAATAACGGTACTCACTGGGCTAATGATAAAATAACAGTACTCGCTGGGCTAATGATAAAATAACGGTACTCGCTGGGCTAAGGATAAAATAACGGTACTCGCTGGGCTAATGATAAAATAATGGTACTCGCTGGGCTAATGATAAAATAACGGTACTCGCTGGGCTAATGATAAAATAACGGTACTCACTGGGCTAATGATAAAATAACGGTACTGACTGGACTAATGATAAAATAACAGTACTCACTGGGCTAATGATAAAATAACGGTATTCGCTGGGCTAATGATAAAATAACGGTACTCGCTGGGCTAATGATAAAATAACGGTAATCACTGGGCTAATGATAAAATAACGGTACTGACTGGACTAATGATAAAATAACAGTACTCACTGGGCTAATGATAAAATGACGGTACTCACTGGGCTAATGATAAAATCACAGTACTCACTGGGCTAATGATTGAATAACGGTACTCACTGGGCTAATGATAACATAACGGTACTCACTGGGCTAATGATTAAATAAAGGTACTGACTGGGCTAATGATAAAATAACAGTACTCACTGGGCTAAAGAAAAAATAACGGTACTCACTGGGCTAATGATTAAATAACAGTACTCGCTGGGCTAATGATAAAATAACGGTACTCACTGGGCTAAAGAAAAAATAACGGTACTGACCGGGCTAATGATGAAATAACGGTACTCACTGGGCTAATGATAAAACAACGGTACTCACTGGCCTAATGATAAAATAAGGGTACTGACCGGGCTAATGATAAAATAACGATACTCACTGGGCTAATGACAAAATAACGGTACTCACTGGGCTAATGATAAAATAACGGTACTCACTGGGCTAATGATAAAATAACGGTACTCACTGGGCTAATGATTAAATAACAGTACTCGCTGGGCTAATGATAAAATAACGGTACTCACTGGGCTAAAGATAAAATAACGGTACTGACCAGGCTAATGATGAAATAACGGTACTCACTGGGCTAATGATAAAACAACGGCACTCACTGGCCTAATGATAAAATAACGGTACTGACCGGGCTAATGATAAAACAACGGTACTCACTGGCCTAATGATAAAATAACGGTACTGACCGGGCTAATGATAAAATAACGGTACTCACTGGGCTAATTATTAAATAACGGTACTGACTGGGCTAATGATAAAATAACGGTACTCACTGGGCTAATGATAAAATAACGGTACTCACTGGGCTAATGATTAAATAACAGTACTCGCTGGGCTAACGATAAAATAACGGTACTCACTGGGCTAAAGATAAAATAACGGTACTCACTGGGCTAATGATAAAATAACGGTACTCACTGGGCTAATGATAAAATAACGGTACTGACCGGGCTAATGATGAAATAACGGTACTCACTGGGCTAATGATAAAACAACGGTACTCACTGGCCTAATGATAAAATAACGGTACTCACTGGGCTAATGATAAAATAACGGTACTAACTGGGCTAATGATAAAATAACGGTACTCACTGGGCTAATGATAAAAAAACCATACTCACTGGGCTAATGATAAAATAACGGTACTCACTGGGCTAATGATAAAATAACGGTACTCACTGGGCTAATGACAAAATAACGGTACTCATTCGGCTAATGATAAAATAACGGTACTCACCGGGCTAAAAATAAAATAACGGTACTCACCGGCCTAATGATAAAATAACGGTACTCACTGGGCTAATGATAAAATAACGGTACTCACTGGGCTAATGATAAAATAACGGTACTCACTGGGCTAATGATAACATAACGGTACTGACTGGGTTAATGATAAAATAATGGTACTCACTGTGCTAATGATAAAATAATGGTACTCACTGGGCTGATGATAAAATAACGGTACTCGCTGGGCTAAGGATAAAATAACGGTACTCGCTGGGCTCATGATAAAATAACGGAATTCGCTGGGCTAATGATAAAGTAACGGTACTCGCTGGGCTAATGATAAAATAACGGTACTCACTGGGCTAATGATAAAATAACGGTACTGACTGGACTAATGATAAAATAACAGTCCTCACTGGGCTAATGATAAAATAACGGTACTCACTGGGCTAATGATAAAATAACGGTACTCACTGGGCTAATGATAAAATAACGGTACTCACTGGGCTAATGATAGAATGACGGTACTCACTGGGCTAATGATAAAATAACGGTATTCACTGGGCTAATGATAAAATAATGGTACTCACTGGGCTAATGATAAAATAACCATACTCACTGGGCTAATGATAAAATAACGGTACTCACTGGGCTAATGATAAAATAACGGTACTCACTGGGCTAATGATAAAATAACCATATTCACTGGGCTAATGATGAAATAACGGTACTCGCTGGGCTAAGGATAAAATAACGGTACTCGCTGGGCTAAGGATAAAATAACGGAACTCGCTGGGCTAATGATAAAATAACGGTACTCGCTGGGCTAATGATAAAATAATGGTACTCACTGGGCTAATGATAAAATAACGGTACTCACTGGGCTAATGATAAAATAACGGTACTGACTGGACTAATGATAAAATAACAGTACTCACTGGGCTAATAATAAAATAACGGTACTCACTGGGCTAATGATAAAATAACGGTACTCACTGGCCTAATGATAAAAAAACGGTACTGACTGGACTAATGATAAAATAACAATCCTCACTGGGCTAATGATAAAATAACAGTACTCGCTGGGCTAATGATAAAAAAACGATACTCGCTGGGCTAATGATAAAATAACGGTACTCACTGGGCTAATGATAAAATAACGGTACTGACTGGACTAATGATAAAATAACAATCCTCACTGGGCTAATGATAAAATAACGGTACTCACTGGGCTAATGATAAAATAACGGTACTCACTGGGCTAATGATAAAATAACGGTACTCACTGGGCTAATGATAAAATAACGGTACTCACTGGGCTAAGGATAAAATAATGGTACTCACTTGCCTAATGATAAAATAACGGTATTCACTGGGCTAATGATAAAATAATGGTACTCACTGGGCTAATGATAAAATAACGGTACTCACTGGGCTAATGATAAAATAACCATACTCACTGGGCTAATGATAAAATAACGGTACTCACTGGGCTAATGATAAAATAACGGTACTCACTGGGCTAATGATAAAATAACCATACTCACTGGGCTAATGATAAAATAACGGTACTCACTGGGCTAATGATTAAATAACGGTACTCACTGGGCTAATGATAAAATAACGGTACTCACTGGGCTAATGATAAAATAACGGTACTCACTGGGCTAAAGATAAAATAACGGTACTCACCGGCCTAATTATAGAATAACGGTACTCACTGGGCTAATGATAAAATAACGGTACTCACTGGGCTAATGATAAAATAATGGTACTCACTGGGCTAATGATAACATAACGGTACTGACTGGGTTAATGATAAAATAACGGTACTCACTGTGCTAATGATAAAATAACGCTACTCACTGGGCTAATGATAAAATAACGGTACTCACTGGGCTAATGATAAAATAACAGTACTCGCCGGGCTAATGATGAAATAACGGTACTCGCTGGGCTAAGGATAAAATAACGGTACTCGTTGGGCTAAGGATAAAATAACGGTACTCGCTGGGCTAATGATAAAATAACGGTACTCGCTGGGCTAATGATAAAATAACGGTACTCGCTGGGCTAATGATAAAATAACGGTACTCACTGGGCTAATGATAAAATAACCATACTCACTGGGCTAATGATAAAATAACGTTATTCACTGGGCTAATGATAAAATAATGGTACTCACTGGGCTAATGATAAAATAACGGTACTCACTGGGCTAATGATAAAATAACCATACTCACTGGGCTAATGATAAAATAACGGTACTCACTGGGCTAATGATAAAATAACGGTACTCACTGGCTAATGATAAAATAACCATACTCACTGGGCTAATGATAAAATAACGGTACTCACTGGGCTAATGATTAAATAACCGTACTCACTGGGCTAATGATAAAATAACGGTACTCACTGGGCTAATGATAAAATAACGGTACTCACTGGGCTAAGGATAAAATAACGGTACTCACCGGCCTAATGATAGAATAACGGTACTCACTGGGCTTATGATAAAATAACGGTACTCACTGGGCTAATGATAAAATAACGGTACTCACTGGGCTAATGATAAAATAACGGTACTGACTGGGTTAATGATAAAATAACGGTACTCACTGTGCTAATGATAAAATAACGCTACTCACTGGGCTAATGATAAAATAACGGTACTCACTGGGCTAATGATAAAATAACAGTACTCGCCGGGCTAATGATGAAATAACGGTACTCGCTGGGCTAAGGATAAAATAACGGTACTCGTTGGGCTAAGGATAAAATACCGGTACTCGCTGGGCTAATGATAAAATAACGGTACTCGCTGGGCTAATGATAAAATAACGGTACTCGCTGGGCTAATGATAAAATAACGGTACTCACTGGGCTAATGATAAACTAACCATACTCACTGGGCTAATGATAAAATAACGTTATTCACTGGGCTAATGATAAAATAATGGTACTCACTGGGCTAATGATAAAATAACGGTACTCACTGGGCTAATGATAAAATAACCATACTCACTGGGCTAATGATAAAATAACGGTACTCACTGGGCTAATGATAAAATAACGGTACTCACTGGGCTAATGATAAAATAACCATACTCATTGGGCTAATGATAAAATAACGGTACTCACTGGGCTAATGATTAAATAACGGTACTCACTGGGCTAATGATAAAATAACGGTACTCACTGGGCTAATGATAAAATAACGGTACTCACTGGGCTAAGGATAAAATAACGGTACTCACCGGCCTAATGATAAAATAATGGTACTCACTGGGCTAATGATAAAATAACGGAACTCACTGGGCTAATGATAAAATAACGGTACTCACTGGGCTAATGATAACATAACGGTACTGACTGGGTTAATGATAAAATAACGGTACTCACTGTGCTAATGATAAAATAACGCTACTCACTGGGCTAATGATAAAATAACGGTACTCACTGGGCTAATGATAAAATAACAGTACTCGCCGGGCTAATGATGAAATAACGGTACTCGCTGGGCTAAGGATAAAATAACGGTACTCGTTGGGCTAAGGATAAAATAACGGTACTCGCTGGGCTAATGATAAAATAACGGTACTCGCTGGGCTAATGATAAAATAACGGTACTCGCTGGGCTAATGATAAAATAATGGTACTCACTGGGCTAATGATAAAATAACGGTACTGACTGGACTAATGATAAAATAACAGTACTCACTGGGCTAATGATAAAATAACGGTACTCACTGGGCTAATGATAAAATAACGGTACTCACTGGGCTAATGATAAAATAACGGTACTCACTGGGCTAATGATAAAATAACGGTACTCACTGGGCTAATGATGAAATAATGGTACTCACTGGGCTAATGATAAAATAACGGTACTCACTGAGCTAATGATAAAATAACGGTACTCACTCGGCTAATGATAAAATAACGGTACTCACTGGGCTAATGATAAAATAACCATACTCACTGGGCTAATGATAAAATAACGGTACTCACTGGGCTAATGATAAAATAACGGTACTCACTGGGCTAATGATAAAATAACAGTACTCGCTGGGCTAATGATAAAATAACGGTACTCGCTGGGCTAATGATAAAATAACGGTACTGACTGGGCTAATGATAAAATAACGGTACTCACCGGCCTAATGATAAAATAACGGTACTCACTGGGCTAATGATAAAATAACGGTACTCACTGGGCTAATGATAAAATAACGGTACTGACTGGGTTAATGATAAAATAACAGTACTCACTGTGCTAATGATAAAATAACGGTACTCACTGGGCTAATGATAAAATAACGGTACTCACTGGGCTAATGATAAAATAACGCTACTGACTGGGCTAATTATAAAATAACGGTACTCACTGGGCTAATGATAAAATAACGGTACCGTGCATTAGTGCACCTGTGTGGTGCCACAACAGCGAAGCCGCTCCGTCGAAACCGGGGGAGTCGCTGTGCTGCTGCGACCGAGAAGCCACCCGGCTCCCGTCACAGCACTTCCCCCCCCCCCCCCACATAAACACACACACTCACGTAGGGCCTCGTGGGGAGGGGGCGGGCACCTGCCCTGAGTTTTTACCCGAGAGGCCCCCTCGTGGGGGTGCTCCACGGTTTCTAAGGGCCAGGGAATTGGCAGGCACCCCCCCCCCCCCCCAGGCCAAATGACACTGGGGCGCCGTGGCTTAACTTAAATGACCACGGCGAACTCGCTGAGAACCGCAGTGAGGAGATGCCCAGGACACACGCGGACCAGCAGGCAGGTGGGGAGTGGGGCAACGCGGGTTTAAGCTTCTCTACCCATGGTGCACCACGGGTTAGCATCTCTACCCATGATGCACCGTGGGTTAGCGTCTCTACCCATGATGCACCGCGGGTTAGCGTCTCTACCCATAATGCACCGCGGGTTAGCGTCTCTACCCATGATGCACCGCGGATTAATGGTTCTACCCGTGATGCACCGCAGATTGGCGGCGCGAGGGCTTTGAAGATCAACAGGAGGGAGGGATCGAGGAGCCGTCACCTCACTGTTACTCGCACGTCCGTGAGACGGGGCAGAGAGCAGCCAGATTCCGTTTGCAGCATCATCTTGCCGCGACCTCCATCGCCGCGAGGTCGGACCGCAAGTACGAGGGAGAGGGGTAAGACTAAAGGTGGCGAAATTCGGAGAGAAAATAGAGAGAGCGGACAGGTCGATTAAGCATCGGGCAGTAGAGAGATAGGTTAGACCTGTCCTGCTGGTCCGCACTGACATGCACAGTCTAGTCTTCTTTGGTTATTTCGGTAAAGTCACGTAGAATGAGAATAAAATAATAAATTGATAAATAAAATAACACAATAATATTCTCACGACGTTTCGGCAACAACACAAGCAGCCTTCATCAGGTGAAGGGACGAGACTGTCTGGTAGGACAGCGCTAGAGTGAAAAAAGGCCACGCTCAGATCACGACCTTTAAGCTGTGTCAGAAGAAACAAAGCACCTTTACAAAGGAATTAGCATATAATTTAGCATTGAAATGGCCGAGTGATTAGCTTGTGATTGGTCACAGAAATGGCTATGTTAAAGTTAAAGCATACACATCCGCAGAGGCACCCCTTGACAAAGGAATTAGCATAGAATTTAACATTGAAATAGCTAAGTTAAAGCATACACATCCGCAGAGGCACCCCTTGACAAAGGAATTAGCATAGAATTTAGCATTGAAATAGCTGAGTGATTAGCTTGTAACTGGTCACAGAGATAGCTATGTTAAAGTCAGAGCATACACATTCACAACACACATACTTCACCTGGAATGGAACTTTCTACAAACAAACTGAGGGCACCCCAATGGGCTCCCCTTATCTCGGGTTGTAGCCAACGTATTCATGGAAAAATTTGAAACTGACGCCATCCAGACTGCCACTCTACGCCCGACCTTATGGAAGAGGTACGTGGATGACACCTTTGTCAGCTGGCCACATGGCCAGCCTGCTCTAGACCAATTCCGCGACCACATCAATTCCATATACCCAGCCATCAGATTTACCATGGAGGTCGAAAAAGATGGCAAACTACCCTTTTTGGATGTCTTAAGTAAAAGGAGACATGATGGTTCAATGAGCCACTCTGTCTACAGGAAAGCCACCCATACAGATGCTTACTTGAAACCGGATTCCCACCACCATCCATCCCAGAAGAACTCCCTCATCAAGACTCTATACCATAGAGCCCAATGCATTTCCAACCAGGAACACATTACCAGTGAACTCAATCACGTACACCAGGCTCTCAGGGCTAATGGTTACTCCGACTACACAATTCGCAAAGCCATCACTCCAGTCATGAAGAAGGATTCTCTTGTGGAGCCACTCAAAACCATCACCTTACCCTACATTGCAGGGGTCACTAAAAAGATCTCCAAAATCCTGAATAAACACAAGATCCAGGTCCGATTCAACACAATACATAAAACGACATATCTCGGACCGCATCCGCGAACATAAAGCAGACTTGAAACACGGTAGGACGAACTCCTCTGCCGTGGCAGATCACTGTTATAATTCAGTGGGCTCACATGACATTGACTTCTCCAAGACGGAGGTTCTTTGCAAACTAGCCGGCTACCATGAGAGATTCGTTCATGAGGCCATTCACATATACAAGCACAGAGACAATTTCAACCGAGAAGATGGATTCTGGCTTAGTAACCATTGGAAAGATGTTTTAAACCATTTCCGTTCTTAATTAATTGTATTTCACGATGACCTTCAGACCGCAGCTCTTTCGCCAGCATTGACTCTTAATACCTCTCACACCACGGTTAATGGTATGGTTTACAACATGGAGTATAATAGCGCCTCGCAGCTGTCTCTCTCCCCCTCCTCTGTTTCGACCTTGGATGAACTCGTCCGTCTGAACGGGGCCCGTAGCTATCCGTGTTGCTAAAGTTGAGGGTAAGAATCCACCCATTTTTTTTTCACCATATAGCATTGTGATATATAACGACTTATTGTTGGTAGCTTAGCTGATTGGAGAATATAGAGTTTATTGATAACATTAAGGTAATTTATATTTTAGTTTTTTATTGGTTCACTATGTAGTATTCATTATACATTGTATTGTATACCCAGTTACTGTGAATAGCTCAGATGTATAGGCCTTGACTTCAACATAGCCATTTCTGTGACCAGTCACTAGCTAATCACTCAGTTATTTCAATGCTAAATTCGCCTAGTTATTTCAATGCTAAATTCTCCTGTTTGATTTGTACTAGGTGCCTCGGTGAATGTGTATGCTCTGACTTTAACATAGCTATTTCTGTGACCAGTTACAAGCTAATCACTCAGCTATTTCAATGCTAAATTCTATGCTAATTCCTTTGTCAAGGGGTGCCTCTGCGGATGTGTATGCTTTAACTTAGCTATTTCAATGCTAAATTCTATGCTAATTCCTTTGTCAAGGGGTGCCTCTGCGGATGTGTAAGCTTTAACTTTAACATAGCCATTTCTGTGACCAGTCACAAGCTAATCACTCGGCCATTTCAATGCTAAATTATATGCTAATTCCTTTGTCAAGGCGCTTTGTTTCTTCTGACACAGCTTAAAGGTCATGATCTGAGCGTGGCTTTTTTCACTCCAGCGCTGTCCTACCAGACAGTCTCGTCCCTTCACCTGATGAAGGCCGCTTGTGTTGTGGCCGAAACGTCGTCAGAATATTATTGTGTTATTTTATTTTATCAATTTATTATTTTATTCTCATTCTACGTGACTTTACCGAAAGAACCAAAGAAGATGAATCCTTGCAGTCACGAAAGCTTTAAATCGAAACAGTCTAGTCTGTTTATTCGTGGAGAATAAATAATCGACGGTAAAATAAAACAAGATTATGCAATTCAAGTGCGTGATGCTGCTGCTGGCGGTGGTTACCGCGTGTGTGTAGAGCTGCGCCGTGAGGTACCCGGGTACGCGCGTGCATAATCATACAACGGTTGTTGCGGTTGTGGCAGTGGTAGTTGTGGCTATCGTGGTGGTGGTGGGCATTGTGGTCGGTGGCATGACTGGTGGTGCTCGTGCGGAGCCGCGGTCGCGCATCTTTACACGGCTATTTATAGCGCGAGTCGTAGCGGACGAAGGGAGCGACGCGCGGGCAGCCGCCGCGCTATTTTTAGCGTGGGCACGTGGTGGGTAACCGCGCATGGCCGAGTGTGGGCAGCGGCGTATACCTGGGTACGTGTAGGGGAAATGCACGCGGGGAGCGTGTGTGTGCGAATGACCCGAGGTGGCCGAGAGCCAGCCAAGAGACGTGTCTCGTAGGAGTTTGCGCGGAGGCAGCGAGCTCGGAGCTGCGAACGGCAGCAACGAGGAGGGAAGAGGAGGAGGAAGAAGATGAGGGGCAGCAGCCCCCACGCACTTGCCACTAACAGAAAATCAATCTCGTGTTCCGGTGCCACAGCCGTTCCGTGTATTTGGACTCTTTCAGCTCGCTGTCGCATCAATGCGCACGCCTCCAATGCCCCGGAGGAGAACTCATTAGCAAGCACGGCCAACGCCACTGCCTGGGAATGCGCTCCAACAGGACAAAATTAATCCGCGACAGAATGAATAATAAATTACGGTCGCATTTTAGGCCCACGTATGGAATAATCAGGCGTGGATTTACCCATATGTGGAATACCGCTACGGGAATCGACGTATTTTAACGACCCAACAATCTTCAAATAAACGGGGAATCGACCGATTTTTTTTTTTACCATGCAAAATCTCGAACACTGCTTGATCCATGCTCGAGCAGAAAGAAACAGGTGTTCAAAATATCACAGCTTGATCCATGCTTGATCATTCCGCCGCGGATTCATTATCTCCCGTTACAGCGCGCCTGTCGCAAACACGTGTTTTATTACAGAGTGCGGTGTAGCACATGCGCCTGCAGACATTACGTAATCCACCGGGCATTAATAATAGCAACTCTGCCCCTGCCACGCGCATGTCACTTGCGGAGATGCGAGAGGCGCGCAGAAGTAAAACTATGACCCAGTTCAAAATGTCCATAAAGATTGATTCCTTTGAGAGAGAAAAAAATGCCGTGCCATTTTATTACTTACTTATCCATCTCTTATCCATCTCTAATCCGCCACTGTGCCATCACTCCTGGCATGAATCGTCCATGCAGCCATTATTCATGAGCTGTAAAAATAATAATGTACAGCCTTTAGTCAATCCACTGCTGAACAACATACAGCGGTATACAACAACATACCTGTCCTGGGCCTTCCCAAGGTCAACTCAGCCTTAAATATCTGACTGATGTCGTGTGTGAACATCAGCAATGGGGAGACAAAGGTGGCGAGGCCATGCTGCAGATGACACCACAATTGATGTGCTATGCTGGTCTTTATAGGTGCCTGCAGTCTGCATGTGGCTCTGTGGTATATTAAAAGCCAAGTAAGAGATCTGGGTATTTGTTTGCTTGATGTATGCGCTATGCAATGTCAGACTGAAGCACACATTAACATGAATAATAAATGTAATTTAACATTTATATACAGCCTAAAACCAAAACAACAGTGAATCTTCACCCACTCACCACTCACTCACCACACTGCAGGTCACAACAACACTCACTCACTACTCACTCACCACACTGCAGGTCACGACAACACTTACCCACTCACCACCCACTCACCACACTGTAGGTCACAGCAACACTCACTCACCCACTCACTCACCCACTCACCACACTGCAGATCACACCAACCACTCACCACACTGCAGGTCACAACAACACTCACTCATCCACTCACCCACTCACTCACCACTCAGGTCAGGACAACGCTCCCTCACCCATTCACCCAGCCACTCACTCACCACACTGCAGGCCAAGATGATGATGATCATCATGTCACTTGCGGTGGACTGACAGAGTGATGTGAGAGAGACAGAGAGAGATTAAATGAAAGCCATTTCATTTAATCTCTCTCTGTCTACTCGTATTTAGATGGATTCACACTCTGTTGATATTCTCTGTCAGACACTCAGATATCTCTCTCTCTATCAATATAGATGGATATTTAAAAAAAAACCTGCGTGTGACGCTGTTGGGCCACAAGGGCTGTTAGAGAGGCACCGATGGAAGCTCCCACACCCGTCCGCCTTTGTCTTCCCAACTGCGGATATTAAAAAAAAAGTTTTTTTTTTACTCCACCCGCACTGAAGGCCAAGGGGCGCTCTATGGGACTCACAGAACCGGTTCCGACACCATTCGCCACTGATGACAGCCGTGGTCAGTAATGGAACTGCTCTTAGTAGAAGCTGCTGCTGGGTTCGTGGAGCGTAGATGCGCTAACCACTGCGCTACCGCTCCCCGTACACACACACACATATATAAAACTACACGCGTGTCTATTCGTACTTCATGTGTACATGACGTTATCATCATGCACACTCGACGTGGTCAATCCACTGCTGGATGAAGTCTCCGTGGGCTCCATGCTACAGCCATATCCCACCATCCTGCCAAGCGACACACACACACAAATATAATAATTATTATTTTTTTACTTAAAACTTTCGTCAATGCCGACATTCGTAATTCTGGGTTGTTTCGGTAAAGTCACGTAGAAGGAAAATACAAAATAAGTTTGAAATTAAAAATAATAAATTTAAAATAATAAAAGCTGTTCCTTTAGGTCATTCGGTAAAGTCACGTATAAAGGTTTAAAGGAAATAACAAAAAAAAGTTGTAAGTCTAAAATTGTATTTCTTACACTTGGCCAAAAGAATGGGGGAGGGGGGTATCGCGTGATTTCAAGAGGACATTTGGAAACCATATAAAGTAACACAGACGGTCGCGGTCTGTGTTGCTTTATATGGTTTCCAAATTTTTCTAAAACCTGTTTGATTTAGTGTGCTCCTCTGTGTATATATCTGCAGTTATGTGTTTCCTCTCTCTCTTAAATTTAGCTCTTCTGTACCTGATGATTGCTTTTGTTGCAATCGAAACGTCGTATGCTATTATGTAATTTTATTATTTCTTATGCCTACGTGACTCTACTGAATGTTATTAATTAGGAACGGGGGCGTGACCAAGGGCGGAGCCTGAAAAGGGGGCGTGGCCAATGGATGGTCCTGGAAAGGGGCATAGTCAAGGGGCGGGGCCTAAGGAGGGGCGTGACCAAAGGGCCACGCCCACGAAGGCCGAGTCCCAGGAGCGATGGCGTCTGTTCGCCGTCTCTGAGAAGGATTCCGCCGGCTCCGACCGCGGCTCCTCGGCGTCGGCCTCTTCGGTCTCCGCTCTTTGCGCAGCAGGTAGAGTGTCACGACGAGGAGCTGTCCTCGTCACCATTGCATCGTCATCCCCGTGGAGTGTGTGTGTCTCGTTACCCGTGGTGGTCACCACACACACGCGGCACGCAGTAGTGAGCTGCTAGATGCCAGCCAAGAGCAGCACAAAGTGGAGCCCTCTCTCTCTCCATCTCTCTCTCTCCCTCTCTCTCTCGCCCTCTCTCTCCCTCTCTCTCTTTTTTTACGATCAGAAGAAACAAGGAGATGCTCGGTGTAGTCGGCTCTTTGCTCCGTTCATCATTTCGGTTTTTTTGTGTTTTTTTAATGCTTTGCTTTATATAAACCACCCCCCTTTTAAGTGAAAGACCCAAAAAAAATGTCTTTCCCCTTCCCTCTCTCTCTCTCTCCCTCTCTCTCTCCCTCTCTATCTCCCTCTCTCGCTCTCTCTCCCTCTCTCTCGCTCTCTCTCTCTCCCCCTCTTTCTCTCTCTCCCTCTCGCTCTCTCTCCCTCTCTCTCGCTCTCTCTCTCGCTCTCTCTCCCTCTCTCTTTTTTTACGATCAGAAGAAGCAAGAAGATGCTCAGTGTAGTCGACACTTTGCTCCGTTCATCATTTCGTTTTTTTTAATCTTTGCTTTTTGTAACCCCCCCCCCCTTTTAAGTGAAAGACCCAATTTTTTTACTTTTTTTCCCCTTCCCTCTCTCTCTACCCCCTCTCTGCCCCCCCCCCTCTCTCTCTACCCCCCTCTCTGCCTCTCCTCTCTCTCTACCCCCTCTCCGCCCCCCCCCCCTCTCTCTCTGCCCCCTCTCTTCCTACTCCATTTGGCTCTCTATCGCTCTCTATTTTCTTTATAACTACGACAAGTGCTGCACCTGCACGCAGCCCTTCCCACAGTCAAACGGCCTCCGACGGGTAGCTCAGATCTGCATGCAGAGCTCTCCGTCATCTGCCACCGAGCACACGGCCTCCTCCAGCGCCCACTGCTCCTTGAAGGCCGGCACGGCGTGGGTCAGCCGGGCGTGGCGGAACTCCAGCCACACCCTGGCTCCGACTAGAGCGCGGAAGATGCCCAGGCTGCTGGCCGGACGTTGCCCCTCCAGGGCCACCTTCCTCGCCCTGTATATGGCGAGCTTGGCGTAGCCGAAGAGCACGTTGACCAGCCCCTGAAGATGTTGGGGTCCGTCGCCCTTCGGGTATCCAAAGATGAGGACCATCGGGGAGAAGTGGAGGCTGAACCTTAGGAGGATGTTTCTCAGGACCTTGAACAGCGAGTCCAGGCTCTTGCACTCCACGTATTGGTGCGCCACCGTCTCCACTTTACCGCAGAACCGGCACTCCGGGGACGTGTCGGTGAAGCGCGCCAGGAAGACGTTGGTGGTGACGGTGCCGTGGGCGATGCTCCAGCTGAGGTCGCCGATGCGGTTGTGCGTCGGTCTGCAGTAGAGTTGCCTCCAGCGAGGCCTCTCCGGAGAGACGCAGGGCAGGGCTTTACTCCAGGCATGGTCCTTGTGGCTCCTCAGGGTGTCCTGTTGGTGGAACCGGACCATGTAGGAGTAGAGCACCTTCCTCTTTACATTTGCGAAGGCCACCTCCGGTAGGTCTTCTAGCCGGCACAGGTTGTGATCCGCCTTCGTTTGTCGGCATTGGCGATGCAGTGGCACGACTGAGAGCTCCGGTGGAGGGGGATCGAGAGGGGCCTCGTCATCCCCAACGCCGATGGGGGGCGTTCTCCCCGCTGCCGCTGAGAAGGCCCCTTTGGCTTCGGCCAGGATCCAGACAACCACCCGGAGCGACTGCAGCCCTGTCTTTGCGGCCACGTCTGCTGGTCCGAACCACCGGCCCCTTGTTTCAGGCTCCACAAGATCTCCCATCCTGGTGAGCCGCGCGTTGGCGAGGCGCCTCTCTATGCCAGGGGTGGTGGTGGTGGATGGCAGCTTTGTCTGTGGGTTCCTGAGGATCGGTTCGAAGACCAGATCCTCGGCCGATTGCAGTTGGTTCAGCCTCCTGACGGCGAGGGAGCTCCATGTCTGCAGGATGCTTCTGTAGAAGGGTGGCAGCTGTCCCAGTGGGAGGCCCTGCAGGTCCATGTAGAATAGTTACTTGGAGCACTGCAGACCCCCCAGCTGTTTCAGGAGGAAGGAGGCCGTGACGCTCCAGGCGGGTGCAGGGGCGGCGTGCAGGAACTTTTGCGCTGCCTGCAGTCGGAAGGTGGCCAGCTGACTCCGCACGCACACCAGCCCATGACCGCCCTCGTCCAGTGGCAGGGCCAGGACCCCAGCCGCGACCCGGTGTCCTCCACCCGACCAGAAGAAGTCGAGGACTCGCTTCTGAAGTGCGTTGACGAGGCTCATGGGGGGGTGCAGGGAGAAGAGTCGGTGCCACAGCATGGACGTCACCAGCTGGTTCACCACCAACGTCTTTGTCCTGAAGGTGAGGAACTTGCACAGGCGACTCCAGGTGGCCAGCAGCTCCTTCACCTTCTCCAGCTCGACCCAGTTCCTCTGCGGTGGTTCCTCCTCTGGTCCGAGGAACACCCCCAGGTGGTGCAGCGATGTTGTGCTCCAATTGATGGCTTTTGCCTTCTCGGGACACTCGGTCATGTCCCACGCTCCAACCAGCAGGCCGCTGCACTTTTGCCAGTTCATCTTTGATGAGGAGGCTTTCGAAAAGACCTCCTGGCACTCATGCAGCAGGGCGACATGAGCCAGGGAGCGCAGGATGAGGAGGACGTTGTTGGCGTATACCGTCAGGACCAACTTGACGCTTGGTTCCCTCAGCACCAGGCCGCTGAGTCTCCGCCTTATGAGATTCAGGAAAGGCTCTAATGCCAGGGCATAAAGTTGGCCCGACAATGGGCATCCGTGTCTCATTCCTCGCTCGAATTTGACCGGGGCAGTGAGGGCGCCGTTGATCTTGATCATGCACTCCGCCTTGGTGTAGAGTAGGCGGATCGTTCGGACAAAGGCATCCCCAAAACCCAAGGTCTTGAGGGTTCCCAGCAGGTACTTGTGGTCCACTCTGTCAAAAGCCTTTTCCTGGTCAAGAGCAAGAAACGCAATTGGGATGCCCAACCTCTGGGACACCGCGATGAGGTCCCTGACCAGGAAGATGCCGTCGTGGATGGTTCGTCTGGGGATGGTGTAGGACTGGTCCCCGTGTACGACTTGTGCAATCACCCCTTTCAGTCGCAGGGAGAGAGCCTTCGTCAATATTTTGTAGTCTGTGTTCAGGAGGGAGACCGGACGCCAGTTTTGTAGGTGCCTCAGGTCTCCGTTCTTGGGAAGCAGAGTGAGCACCGCCCTCCTCCAAGACTGAGGCATCACCCCAGTGACTGAGGCTTCCTCCAGCACCTCTCTGTAGTCCTCCCGCAGGGATGGCCAAAAAGCGGCGTAAAATTCCCCTGTTAGGCCGTCTAACCCTGGGGATTTATTTGGGGCCAGTCCTCTTACAGCTGCGTCAAGGTCAGTCCTGGTGAGCTTTTGCTCTAGCAGCTCTTTCCCGTCTTCCCCCAGGGTGGGTAGACCACTCCATGCCTCCGCCTGGGCCGGTTCTGATGTTTCTTCAGGGGAGAACAGGCTGCCATAGAAGTCTCTGATGATGGTCGACTTCTGCTGGAGTTCGTGCACCAGGACACCGTCACCATCAAAGAGGAACTCCATGGATTTGCGTCTCCCATTCTGCCTCCCGAGGGAGTAGAAAAGTGGGGATCCCGTGTCGAGGTCCGTGATGAGCTTCACCCGGGATCGCACAAACGCTCCCCTCGTCTGCTCCTCATGTAGCCCTTTGAGACGCTCCCTATTCTCCTCGTATTCTTGGAGAAGAGCAGGGTCGCTGTCCTCGGCGAGGCGACCCTCCAAATTGAGGACTCGGGCTTCCATGTCGGTGATGTCCGCGTTCTTCAGTCTGGTGCTCCCCCAGGTGTATTGTTGGCACAACAGCCTGGTGTGCACTTTGCCCATATCTCTCTCTCTCTCTCTCCCTCCCCCTCTCTCTCTCTCTCTCTCCCTCTCTCTCTCCCTCTCTCTCTCCCTCTCTCTCTCTCTTTCCCTCTCCTTTTTTTAGAATTCGGTGTTTGATGGTCTGCAACCTTTTATACATCTTTAAATGAAAATAACTGAAAGTTACAATCTCCTGTATACATTGGCAAGGTTTGTTATTCGAAAAACACGACTTGCACGAAATGCTATTTTTTTTTTACTCGCGGCTCGTAACTGTAAAGTAAATTGTGACAAGCAATTTGGCAGTAGACTCGCAACGATTGAGGGTTGAGTCTTCTCCATGTAGAATTATTCAGCGGGAAAGTCTGTCAAGTACTTCTTTAGCTCGTCAGCCCAATGGTTTGTCCATCAGAATTTTCTCGAGGGCGTCGTTCACGACGGACGCGTTCCCTGGTGATGGCTCTCGTCACGACCGCGAGCTTCTCCAGGGACTCTGAGACCGAGGAGGACGCATTCCCTTTAAGAGTGTGCCCCTAATCTCAGCTCGTTACCTGTATAAAAGACACCTGGGAGCCAGAAATCTTTCTGATTGAGAGGGGGTCAAATACTTATTTCCCTCATTAAAATGCAAATCAATTTATAACATTTTTAACATGCGTTATTCTGGAATTGTTTTGTTGTTATTCTGTCTCTCACTGTTCAAATAAACCTACCATTAAAATGATTGACTGCTCATTTCTTTGTCAGTGGGCAAACGTACAAAATCAGCAGGGGATCAAATACTTTTTTCCCTCACTGTACATAGGCGTTAAGACAAAATCCCTGCCGAGTACAGTGTAGCTTCACTGTAATACAGTAGGCGACACTGCTAATGTAAATGGCTCCGTTGTGATCAGGGGAACCAAGTGTGTGGGATTATTTTCAGCAGTGTGAAATGCACTGCACGACGACTCCACTGCAGCAGCATACTTGAAATTGGTTTTGGCTAATCAACGTTGATATAAATGGTGCAATGTATGCTCAATTAAAAAAAAGTGTTGTCAAATATCAGACTGGCCCAGTCCGGAATGGTTTTTGAAACTCGTGAATGTTTATATGTATTGAAGACTCTGAATGCATTGTGTTTACTGCCAATACCAATTAGGACATGTATGCATGCCATTACTACAAAACTTCATTAGTTTGGGACAATGATTAGCCAAAGTTAAACCCCTGCAACTCGTGTTTTCAATTATTTGCTTTTTCGAAGAAACAGTTAACAGTTAAGCCCAACAATTGAAACTATTAAAAAAACACATACTTTAGAACAGTAAACACAACAAAGTCTTGCTTCTGATTCAATGCATTCTATCAAGATCGCGGGTTTATTGAAGACCAATTTTCGAAGTAAAGTCTGCGCGGGAATTAAACGATACAATTGACAACATACCTACCCCCAAGTGAAATTTAAAATCAATAAAAAAAACACCAGCTTCTCCTCCCCAGTTGCAACAAAGTGATAGATGTGTATGCAGAGGAGACGGTTGACAAGAGTTTAACTCGTTGGTGGTTTGTTCATCGTGGCAGGGCGCTGAGAGCCATCTCCTTCATCCGGCGCCGGCTCACGGTGAAACGACCACGAGTCCTGTTAAAGCTGTCACCATAGGGGGTCACAAAAACAAGTTTTCAAGTTTCAAGTTTTTCAAGTTCCATTTATTAGGTATAGCCCTGTGAGCCATGCGGCTCTTAAGTCGGGTGCAACCGCAAACACACAAAATATGAATCTACATCGCAGAAAACTATTACACCACAACCAGACCAAAATAAAGCTACAAAAACAATGTAACTACAGTCATCATAGGAACTGTGATTTAAAATTTAACAATAAACGACATACATAACACGTACGACAAAAACCTGCAGCCATAGCTGGCAGCACGACACTCCCAGTGTATGATGTGTGAGTGAGTCAGCAGCAGCGTGAGTGAGTGTATGATGTGCGAGTCAGCGTATGATGATTGAGTCAGTATTAGCTTTTTTTTTAGGATCCAGAACTAATTTATATTTGTCCAGGAAAAGCCTGGCTGGGTCTCAAGCTAAACGATGCACATTCGCGAACAACGAAACCTCCCATTAGCAATGTATGAAACAAACCCATTTTTTATGACGATTAAGGCACTGGAGAGCAAGAGGAGGCAGTGGTTAAAACAAAAATCTAGATTTTTAAAAAAAGATTTATGGAGCTGTTAATCAGAACAAAGGATGTGTTTGCATTTTAGTCAGAGTTAACTTTAAAAAAGAGCAAATGAGACGTGGAAACCAAGTACATTTGTTGGTAATGATTAATAATTTGGATATATATAAACTCCCAGAAAACAAATTGTACGTGCTAATGTAAGATATTATTTTCATGTAATAATATTCACTGAAAAGTTACATTTGCTCTTGTGCCAGTTTAACTAAAGCTTTGTATACAGCAGTGGACTATTTAACACATGCTGACTGATTTCTTACTATAAATGTGCTAGCTTTGAATCATACATTATTTTAACATCAATACATTTCTTTAGAACTAGCGACACAGACAAGCCTTTACCTCTGTTAAGAAGCAAAGCATGTTTTGATTTTAAGCCTTAGTGACTGCAGGGATTCATATTCTTGGTTCTTTCGGTAAAGTAGAAGGGAAACAATAAAATAATAAAAATATAAAACAATAAAATGATCACGACGTTTCGACTGCAACACAAGCAATCATCATCAGGTGTTTTCACAAGTCGAAAACGTCGTGAGAAAACACCTGATGATGATTGCTTGTGTTGCAGTCGAAAACGTCGTGAGAATTGTATTGTTTTATATTTGTATTCTTTTATTGTTTCCCTTCTACGTGGTGACTTTACCGAAAGAACCAAGAATATGCAAAGCATGCTTCTGCTTCAACACATTCTGGCTACTTCTTTTCGAGGGCTTTCTCCACTCCACTGAAGAAGATCTTTTGTAGCTTCTCATCCGAGTCTACAAACCCATCGCCGTTGGCCTTGGAGTGGAGAAGTTTCCCTCCCACAATCTGCACCTCCTGGAAGACAGTCTGTGTCGGGGTCCCCTCACCAGTTATCTCTCCAGGGAACTCGGTTGCAAGTTCATCCTTGAGGTGGTGAAACCGACTTCGGTACCCTCAGGCGCCAACAATAAACGATGTGTATTTTGAGCGGCATAGCTGCTGTAGAGGTGGTTGAGGCCGAAACGCCTGTTCTGCACCGTCACTGAAACCGCGTCTTATCTCCCTCGCTCTCTCCCTCTACCCTCTCTACTACCACCACTATCACTACTACTACCACCACTATCACTACTACTACCACCACTATTACTACCACTACTACCGCCACTATTACCACTACTACTACCACCACTATTACTACTACCACTAACTACCACTACTACTGCCACCACTCTTACTACCACTACTACCACCACTATTACCACTACTACTACCACCACTAACTATTACTACTACCACCACTATTACTACTACCACTACTACCACCACTAACTACCACTACTACTGCCACCACTCTTAATACCACTACTACCACCACTATTACCACTACTACTACCACCACTAACTACTATTACCACCACCACTATTACTACCACCACTAACTACCACTCTTACTACCACTACTACCACCACTATTACTATTACTGCTACCACCACTAACTACTACTACCACTACTTCCACCACTAACTACTACCACCACTCGTACTACCACTACTATTACTGTCACTACTACCACTACTATCACTCACTGTTTGCTGCTTCTGTCAGCAGCGAAGTGCCACATCAGCTGATATCGTCCGACAGCGAGTAATGTGGTGTAAAATAATGTAGTATTTAAGTAAACATGAATTGTTAAGTGAAAAATGTGAAGTTTAAGTTAGTGTAATTTGGTGTTTAAGTTCTAATTTAGTGATAAAGTGAACAGTATGTGCATTGAGCCTCCCTCCACAACCTCTGTCACGTACCAAATGGAACCTACCAAATCCTCCTTCACCTGCAGTGCTGGTTACTACAGGACGTGTGGGGGGCCTTCAAGACGTGTGGGGGGGCCTACGAGACGTGTGGGGGGGGGCCTACGAGACGTGTGGGGGGGCCTACAGAGAGCCGCTGTGCCGCTACGACGCCCTCACGCTGCACGACGGCGGCACGGCGGCGGCGCCGCGGCTGGCGCGCTACTGCGGCGCGGCGCCGCCCGGCAGCGTGCACTCGACGGGGCCCGCGCTGCTGCTGCGAATGCAGCAGCAGCGCGGGCCCGCGCAGCCCGCAAGATGGCCACCTGAGGCGCGCGCGGCCAGCAGCGGCTGGCGAGGCCGTTTGTGAGGGGGCCGAGGGAGCCGACGGAGGGGGCCGACGGAGCCGGGGGGGCCGGGGGGGGCCGACGGAGCCAGGGGGGGCCGACTGAGTCGGGAGGGGGCGACGGAGCTGGGGGGGGGGGGGCGACGGAGCCAGGGGGGGGCAACGGAGTCGGGGGGGGGTGACGGAGCTGGGGGGGGCCAACGGAACCAGGGGGGGGGCGACGGAGTCGGGGGGGGGGGCCGACGGAGCCAGGGGGGGGCCGACGGAGCTGGGGGGGGGGGCGACAGAGCCAGGGGGTGGCCGACGGAGGGGGGGGGCGGGGCCGACGGAGCCAGGGGGGGGCCGACGGAGGTGGGGGCGGGGCCGACGGTGTCGGGGGGGGCGACGGAGCCGGGGGGGGCGACGGAGCCGGGGGGGGGGGCCGACGGAGTTGGGGGGGGGCCGACGGAGCCAGCGGGGGGGCGATGGAGCCGGGGGGGGGGGCGACGGAGCTGGGGGGGGCCGACGGAGTCAGGGGGGGGCGGGGCGACGGCGCAAGCAGAGGGAGCCGACACTGACTTCTCACACCATGCACTGACTCACTCACACACCATACACTGACTCACTCACACATCATGCACTGACTCACTCACACACCATACACTGACTCACTCACACCATGCACTGACTCACTCACACACCATACACTGACTCACTCACACCATGCACTGACTCACTCACACACCATACACTGACTCACTCACACATCATACACTGACTCACTCTCACATCATACACTGACTCACTCACACCATGCACTGACTCACTCACACCATGCACTGACTCACTCACACATCATACACTGACTCACTCTCACATCATACACTGACTCACTCACACCATGCACTGACTCACTCACACCATGCACTGACTCACTCACACATCATACACTGACTCACTCACACACCATGCACTGACTCACTCACACCATGCACTGACTCACTCACACATCATACACTGACTCGCTCACACATCATACACTGACTCACTCACACATCATACACTGACTCACTCACACCATGCACTGACTCACTCACACCATGCACTGACTTTCTCACACATCATACACTGACTCACTCACACCATGCACTGACTTTGTCACACATCATACACTGACTCACTCACACATCATACACTGACTCACTCACACATTATGCACTGACTCGCTCATCATGCGCTTACTCACTCACACATCATATACTCGCACAACCACTGACCCATTCACTCATCATACACAGGTTCACTCATTGTTTGCTGGCTCACTCGCTCATCATACACTGACTCATCATGCGCTGACTAACACATCGTGCGCTGACTCACACATCATTCACTCACACTGCCACTGGCTCGCTCACACATCATACACTCGCTCACACATCATTCACTGACTCACTCTTCATATGCTGACTCGCACATCATACGCTGACTCGCACATCATACACTCACTCACACTGCCACTGACTCGCTCACACATCATACACTCGCTCACACATCATTCACTAACTCACTCTTCATACGCTGACTCGCACATCATACACTCACTCACTCTGCTGCTGACTCACACATCATACACTGGGAGTGTCGTGCTGCCAGCTATGGCTGCAGTTTTTTTGCCGTACGTGTTATGTATATCGTTTATTGTTCAATTTAAATTCACAGTTCCTATGATTACTGTTGTTACATTGTTTTTACAGCTTTATTTTGGTGATTCGAAAACATATGGTTAATCTAAATTGTCTTATGGTTGTTGTTGTTGGCTTGCACCACATTGATTTAACACACAGCGTTTTAATAAGTTTTTTTGTGTAGAATATTTGCTGGTTTATTCCAGGATGTTTCTGTTGCGCGTCGTCGCTTTGGGATGTTCTGTGTTCAAATTTTGTTTGTTGCGGTTGCACCCGACTTAAGAGCCACATGGCTCACAGGGCTATACCTAATAAATGAAACTTGAAACTACCACTATTACTATTACAACTACCACTACTACCACCACTACTACCACCACTATTACTACCACTACTATGATCACCACTATTACTACCACTACTATGATCACCACTACCACCACTATTACTACCACCACTACTATCACCACTAACTACCACTACTACCACCATTATTACTATCACCATGACTACCACTACTACTACCGCTACTGCCACTGCTACTACACTCTATAATAATGTGTAGTGTACTCTATACACGACTGTGCACAATTCTGAGTCACTTATAACTGCTTTGCCGTTACTTATTGCCAATTATGGACTGGGACTAATATCCTATCATCTCATAGAGTCCCTGGCACGTAATAATAAAAATTAAATTAAATTTGGAAAAATGTGTAATTATCCGAAATTATGTAATTTGATGTAATTATGTGCATAAATTATGCTAATTGGAGAATCGTATAAATGTATGCGAGTATGCTAATGTGGGCAGTTATGATAATTGGGCTTTGCTTTGTTGCTCAGGGTCGTATCATCAATCGGGATCATAAAATGAATTGTATGAAGTTATGCAGGTGTGCTGTAAGTATGCTAGATTAAGCTCGGCTTCGTTGTCTATGTTTGTATTATCAATCAGTATAATACGATTATTCTTGCTTTAACATTTGCTGATTATGTATTAGTGTGTATGTCAGGTCTCCAAATTCAAATCTCACCGCAGGATACAGTTATTAAGATTATTACGCATGAACTCAAGAAAGAAACACTCAAACACTTCTGTGTTTGCGAACTCTCATGCTTGGAATTACCCCCGGTACCATCGGGGAAATTTCCCTCAGTGAGCGGTACATTTAACCATCAATGGTTGCGTTGTTTCACTTTGGCAACCGCACATATGATTAATTCAACCACGTAACTCGAGCTTAGTTGGTGATAGGGAGAGTCTTTAAAACAGGCACGCAACGATATTTATACGAAAGGCAATAAAAGCAAATTATACCCCAAAGGCAAAAGTATACGTCAATAGATTCATCGGCAAGATTATATAATTAACTAAATGTCTTGGAATAAGGGTATGCGACGGGGTGCGTGCCCTCCTACGGGAGATTCTTATCTTTGGCTAAGCTTTAATTAATTCGTAGACAAGATTACATGCTAAAGAAATGGGTTTAACACGATGTTATCTCTGTGAGCGTGTAGATTCGTGACGAAGGTTTCAAAAGTTTAGTTTGTATCGATGAATCTATTGGTAATTTATGCGATTAGAAGTAAATTCTTATCACTCGCTGAGCCGCGGATGCCTTCACGGCCAGCTGATGGTTCATGCACTTTTATAATTAGTCTTCTTATTGTGTGGGTGCGTTGGATTGTCTCTTTGGTAAATTATTGTGTGAGCAGACGCCGGGTGCGTCGTGGGTTTGTGAGGGTGGGGGAGGGTATACGAACGACGGCTGGTTCCCTATCTCTTGTCTTGGTTCCCAGCTGGTGCTGGTCGGTGTGCGTGTGGGTCGAACCCACTGCGCGCTCGCTGGCGCTGACACTCTTACTCACGGGCGGCTGGTCAGGCTCTTTCCCCTGCTGGATGAGCCAAGTTGGCACAATGCTTGGCAGCTGGCACCCTTGCTTGGTGGCGCTGGTGGCGCTGCTGCGTGCTCTTGCTCCGTCTCTCTCTGGCGGTGCCGATTGCTCGTGCAGATGGTTTTCTACAAGGCTGGCTTGGCCGATGCTTGACCCTCTCCGCCCTTTTCTAGAGGTTGATTGCTTGACGCTGAGAATAACTTTCAGCGATACTCTGTCGGTCCATGCCGAACTCGGCACAGAGCATCACCTCGCCCCTCTTCTCTGCGATGCACCACACGCATTGTTGCTCTCGAGGCCATGACCCGGAGCTGGCTTGCTGTCCTCTTCCGAGCTGCTGTGTGTCTTCTTGTCGAGCTGATGGTCGCCGTCTTCTGCCGCTGGTAGCTGCGATAGTGATGCATGGCCCGTGTCTCTCTTTTTATGCCAAAATTTCTTTCTCTGCTCGCCTTCTTCACAAAGGACCGGAACTTCCTTTGATCTCGCTCTGTGTTGTGGTGGGGGGGGGGGTGTCAGTGTGTCCGTGTGTGTGTGTGTCATTTATTAAGCCATCTGTGTCTCTCCCCAAGCCATCTTTTCATCCGTGGAACACAGATGCCCCCCTGCAATAAAAGAGTAATTTCCCTCGCTCTGGGCGTTACATTCCTTGCTATCCCGTGCTGCGGGAAGACAAAGAAGGTTGGGAGGCTCTTTTCCTATGGGATACAGTTTATCTTGGTTGTGTAAGTTTTACCTATTTCGCCTCATCTCTTCCGGATAACCCTCGGTTCAATACTGCATAATGATTATTTGGTTTGTTTCCCAAGATTTGTGATTTAACATTATCATCACGTATTTCTCAGGGTAAATTTTTTCTCCACCGTCTGTATCCTGGGTTTGTGCTGTTTGTTCTCGAGTTATTGTTAGTATCTGATATCCCCAGGATAGAGGATTCGTTTTGGCTTAGGAATAACCCTGACTGCTAGAATTATTCTTGATGCTTCGGTCAGGTGTAGAAAATTATTAAAGGTGAAAATAACATTAGTATTGAATTAATAAATGAGTAATGATCCACTGATGTAGATTGTGGCTTGGTTTTTAATTGGAGTGAGTGTGAGGATCGATAATGTTAGCTTCATCTTTGGTCGCTAAGTTTTGGAATTTTTACCATTTAGCAGAAGCATGAAAAAATTAACCAAAACGAAACGCCTGTTTGTTATCCTTCGTCCGGGGGGGGCGTGTGTGTTTTTTTATTTGACTTTATGACTGACCGTTTCCGTTGGTGGGAGGGGAGGGTGTTATTATCTTTGCGAGAGTGATAAGACAGCTGCTCGAAAGGAGGGGGGGGGGGTTCCGTTTGTTTGTGCTCCCAGTGACCCCGCAAGTGATTATATGAAAAAAAAATATTGGCAAAATCATTAATATCAAAAACAAAAAATGGAAAAAGGCCTATATATGCAACAGTGCCACCCGAACCCCCACTGGCTCCGCCACTGCGAACGAGCGACTGTTGAGGAGTAATTTGGCCGCCGCAAATGTCCACGTTGGGAATGGGTCTCTGGAAAAGGTGGTCGGGAGATGTCACCTCCCTCGCCTGGTACGCAGGAGGTCGTGGGTTCGATCCCAACCCTGAAGACGCCTGCTGCTGTAGATTTGGAGTTTGCATCTCTCATCATCATCACGGTGGCTAGGAGATGTTAACTACTGCGCCTGGTATTTGGCCACGTGACGACGATGATGAGCCACTTTGCTGAGCTATCGTTTACGACGGCCAGTTCGCTACTGAAAAAGCGCTACCCGGTAGCTCGGTGGGGGGCGCCTTGCCTGGCAAACTTAAAATTGTTTGGTTTATATTTGGTCTTGATCTGACATGTTACAGGATGAGGAGGACCCATACCCCATTGGGAGCACCGAACGGACCCGGAGACTTTCGCGGCACCCGCCTTTCCGACCGCTGCTCGGTGTCATCATTGTCGTCATTGCCTCTCGAGTGCAGACCATGACGCCCAACAAGATGGCTTCGGCGCTCCTCCCGCTGCTGCTGCTGCTGCTGCCGCCGTGCGGCGGCCAGCCGGAGCCGCCCTTAGCCAGATATTTCTACAATGCCACCGTCTACGAGAACTCCGCGCCCAGGACGTATGTGGAGAGCCACAGCAGGATGGGGTTCTACATCGGCCTCTGGGGCTTCATACCCACGTACTCCATCGTATCCGGGGATGAGGGGGCCGGGTTCACGGCAGAGGGGTTGCACTTGGGTGACACTTTAATCTTGCGCATCCGCACGGGGAATGTGCCGTTGAACCGCGAGGAGCGCCCCGGCTACGTACTGGGGATAAGGGCGGTCACCTGGAGCCGCCGTTGTCTGGCGTTCATCACGGTCTACGTCCGGGTGATGGACCGCAACGAATTCAGCCCGCTGTTCTCGATGTCATCGTACGGCGCGAGCGACTTCAACGCGCCGGCGAGCACCGTCGGCCTTTTCGTCACCGACGACGCGCCGGCGGGCACCGTCGTCGTTCGCGTCGCCGCCACGGACGCTGACGAGGGCCCCAACGGGCGCATCCGTTACGCCATGGCAGATCGCGTGTTCGCCGTGCACCCGACGAGCGGCGCTGTGATGCTCGTCAAGAGGCTGAAGCCCGATGATTGGGGGATGTACATATTGAAGGTGCTGGCCGTCGACAGCGGTGGCCTGTCCAGCTCGGCGCGCATCACGGTGAACGTGGTCTGGGCGAACCAAGACCCCCCGCGCATTGCCGTCGTCGCGACCCACGGGCCGCGGGCGTCATTTGCCGACCCCGCCGCCTCGTACGCGGAGCTCGCCGTGGAGGACAACGACGGCGGCCCCGCGGGGGAGATCAGCGCCGTGGAGATCATCGCCGGCGACCCCCTCCGGGCGTTCTCCGTCGCCCCGACGGACGGAACCGACCCCGGCTCGACCTACGCGGTGAGGCTCTCGGGGCGGCTGGACTGGGCGGACTTCCCCTTCGGGGTGAACCTCACCGTGCAAGCGCGCGACGGGGGGAGGTCGCCCAAGCACTCGCGGCCCGTCAGGGTCACGGTCCGGGAGGGCGGCGCCACTGGCGCCGCCGGCGCGTTCGAGCGGAGCGTCTACGCGGGCGCCGTCGAGCGGCGGTCTCCGCCCCGCGCCGTTGTGCTCGCGGTCAGAGCCTCTTGCGGCGCGCGGAGCTGCCGGTACGTCGTCCGAGGCGGCGCCGACGGCTACTTCTTCGCCGTGAACCCCGCCACCGGGGTCGTCTCCGTCCGCAAGTCTTTGGCGGCGGTCGACAGACGCCGCCTCGCGTTCAACGTCGGTACCGACGTCGGCTCGGGCGTCGCCAGCGTCACGATTGACGTCGTGGACTACAACGAGCACGCCCCGGTCTTCGAGCGGCCCAACTACTTCGCCTCGTTGAGCGAGGACGTCCCGACGGGCACGTTCGTGCTCGTCGTGCACGCCACGGACAAGGACGAGGGGTACGACGGCCGCGTGACGTACGGCCTGGCGGACGCCGAGCCCGGCCCATTCACCGTTGACCCCTTCACGGGCATCATCGTCACGACGGGGCCGCTGGACCACGACGAGACGGCGGGGGTCTACTGGCTGCACGTGCGAGCCTCGGACTGGGGGACTCCGTTCCGCCGGGAGGCGGAGGTGATCGCGCCTGTCCGCGTCGCCAACGTGAACGACAATGCGCCCGTCTTTGTGAGGAACTGCGTGGGTGAGATCCCCCGGGACCTCCGGCCTGGCGAGCCGATCTTCACCGTGTTGGCCATCGACGCCGACGACCTCCGGCCAGTGCTCTATGGCATTGCGTCCGGGAACGAGGGCGGCTTCTTCGCGCTCGACGACGCCCTTGGCGTCGTGACGCTCGCGCGTTCCCTCGCCGACGTCGCCGTCGGGCCGGCGGGGGCCTTTCACCTCGGCCTCACGGCCACCGACGGGGAGCTCTCGGCAGAGACGTTCCTGAACATCTCGGTCCTGGACGCCCGTCCCGGTTGGAGGCCGTCATTGCAGTGCGTGGCGACGGAGATCGCCCAGAGGATGGGCGAGATGCTCCACCGGGCGGACCAACGGCGAGACCGCCCGCGCCCTGTCGCCGCCAGCACCGTCAATCGGCACGCGCCGGCGTTCGCCGCCCCGGCGGCCGCCGTGGAAGTCCGCGAGGACCTGCGCGTCGGGGCAGAGGTCATCCGAATGGAGGCCGAGGATCCGGACGACGGCTTCGAGGGGAAGCTGCTGTACGCCCTGACGGACGGCGGGGCGAGCGGCTTCGCCGTGGACGCGGAGACCGGCGTCGTGAGGGTCCTGGTGCCGCTTGACTACGAGACCGTCACCTCCTACTCCGTGAACGTCGTTGTCCACGACCTGGGCACGCCGCGGCGTTCCGCAAGCGCCACTGTCCGGGTCGTCATCTTGGACGTCAACGACAACCGGCCGGAGTTCTCGCGGCGCGCCTACGCGGTCCGGGTGCCGGAGAGAGTGCGGCCGGGCCACGAGGTGCTCCGGCTGGAGGCCGCCGACGGCGACGAGGGCGACGCGGGCTCCGTGCGCTACCGCCTGCTGTCCGACACCGACCTCTTCCGCGTGGACGCCGAGACGGGCGCCTTGGAGGTGGCGGCGCCGCTGGACCGCGAGCGGCGCGCCGAGCACACGCTGCTGGTGGAGGCGTCGGACCTGGTGCCGGAAGAGAGCCGCCTCTCCTCCGTCGCCGCGGTGATCGTGACGGTGGATGATGTGGACGACCACACGCCCACGTGCGCGCCGGACCCCCTCCGTCTCCGCGTGCCCGAAGACGTCCCGGTGGGGGCCGTCCTCGGCTGGCTGGACGCTCGAGACCCCGACGTGGGGCCGGCCGGGGAGGTGCACTACACGCTGGTTAGCGTGGACGAGGGGGACGGCACGTTCACGGTGCATGAGACGAGCGGGGCCCTGCAGCTGGCACGGCCGCTCGACTTTGAGAGACGACGCCGCTACGACCTAACAGTGGCCACGCACGACGGCGACCCCAGGGGGCCACCGTCGACCGTCTGCCGGGTGACGGTGGAAGTGACGGACGTGGACGAGAACAACCACGCCCCGCGGTTCGCGTATTCCATGGACAGCAAACGCGTGCCAGAGGACATCCCCGTGGGGACTGCCATCTTCACCGCCACGGCCACGGACCACGATGAGGGTCTGGACGGGGAGGTGCGGTACTCCCTCGTGGGCGGATCCGACCTGGGGGTCTTCAGCATTCATCTGGAGACCGGTAGACCGCACCCACTACAACCACCACTACTACCCTCCTCCCTGCTCCTCATGGTTCATGACGCCGGCTGACGGCTCACGCTGGCGCCCGTCTCTGCTGCGTGTCATTCACGGCGTTTCGTGACGGCAGGGGTGATCGTCACGATGCGGCCGCTGGATCGCGAGACGGTGAGAAGCTACTGGCTCGAGGTGCGCGCTACGGATCGCGGAGTCTTCCAACGCTTCTCTACACTGCACATCTACGTGGATGTGCAGGTACGGAAACTCGCGCGCACTCAACACGTGCGTACGCGCCGCTGCGTTTTAAAACGGCACGATGAGAGTACCGTGTGTGGTTTCCCCCCCCCCCCCCACCCAAGGACGTGAACGACAACCCCCCGTGGGTGTCGCAGACGTGGAACCAGGCCGACGCTATGGAGAACTCTCATTCTGTTATATTCCAAGTGAAAGCCTGGGACCCAGACAAGGACAGCGTGCCCCGGGGCAAGGGCCTCACATTCAACATCGTTAGTGGAGACCCACAGGGAATGTTCACCGTAAACAAAACGTCAGGTGCGTCCGGTGGTGGGGGAGGAGAGCAAATTCACAACATTTACAATTGTAGTGTATGGTGGACACTACACGACACTTCTATACACCACAGAACGTGCCAATTCATTACTAGTACAGCACTAACATACAGCAACATTTACTATCGACGCATTTCCATTTGACGCGATGTGACTCAACAGAGTCCGACATCACGATAACGAACTCCCCCCACCCCCCCCCCCCCGCCCCACCACGTGCGTGCATGTGCCGGCCGGCATATGGTTGTGGTTGACCTCCGGTGAACCGACTCGGCACAGGCGTCATATCTAACACCCCCGACAAGTCGCTGGACAGAGAGACGCAGGCGGAGTACGAGCTAGAGGTGAGAGAGTCACTGTGAGGGTGGTGGTGGTAGTGATGGGGAGTCCCTGACCCTTCATGATGGTGAGCGGGCCCAGGTAAAATTTCGTGGCCGGGAGTCAGAGCCGTTTCTGCGACAGGGATGTCCTCTGGCTCCTACAGTATTTTATCTAACCTACTAGCAGGAAGTACCCGGCGTTGCCCGGGTAAAAAAAAATATATTTCAAAACTTCTCTTAAAAACCTTACATATACATACACAGATACTAAGGTATTGTGAAAGCCCGGTGGGCCGTTTGTCCATTTCTCCACCAACAAAATTATAAGAGGCTTGCACAAGTCCAAAAAGTCATAGAAAGTGTGGGGTACATAGTTGATCTAAAAGGTTTCTGAAAATTGTCGACCCACCCCCTCAAAAAATATCTTTATCCCCGCGTAGGTATATATACCTACACACCCTTAATACAATAGAGTAAGTAGTATCTCTTGCCTCTGTAGTTGTATCTACTGACTGTATAGTAGTATCTACTGAGCCAGTAGTAGCTACTGCCTGTTTAGTAGTATTTAGTGACTGTAGTAACTACTGACTGTAGTAGTATCTACTGGGCCTACAGTAGTATTTACCGACCCTATAGTAGTAACAACTAACTGTATAGTAGTATCTACTGACTGTGTCGTAGTATTTACTGACTGTAGCAGTATTTACTGACCGTAGTGGTATATACTGACTGTTAGTATCTACTAACTCTATAGCAGTATCTACCAACTGGATAGCAGTTTCTACTATCACTACAGGAGTGCATACTGGCTGTGGTTGGACCTGCTATGATTACAGCAGTGCATACTGTGGTGGTTCCTGCTTTCACTACAGCAGTGCATACTGACTGGTGGTATCCTGCTATGACTACAGCAGTGCATACCGACTATGGTGGTTCCTGCTATGATGACAGCTTTCACTACAGTAGTACATGGTGACTTTATCTTATATATGAAAGGGAAATTTGTGAATGTGTGTCTGTTCGAATTGTTTAGCATACTTGCCGACATGCAACCAACTTACTGTATATTAAACGAGAATATGCGATTCTAAAAAAATCTACAATCTTCGATTCCTTTGTGCGATTTAAAGAATCGATTCTTGGTGCGCTCAGGTTGAATTTAAAATTACTGAGTTATATATTTGCATTGGTATGTTATGTTTTTAAGTTTTCAGAAGTTTTAAAATATATTTTTGCCCCGGGCAACGCTGGGTATATCGACTCTATAGCACAAAGTCCTCACCTGACAAGAGTGGCGTGTTGAGGCCTAGTACCATGCAGAGCCCCCGGCCTCGCCTAGATTGCCCCCCCATGCTAGAATAATCGTGTAAAGGCACGATAATTTTAGTATCTACCGACCCTATAATAGTAATTGCACACATTGGGGTGGGGGGGGGAGAGAAGAGGACGTGACACTTTGATGAATTTACCTCGGCGTCGCGTGTAAATTTTGTTTGCATTTAGAAGGTGAGTGAGAAATGGCGTCCACCCTGCAGCGACGGCGTGCGCGCCCGTTGCCGGGGGAAACTCGCGTCAGCGTTTCGCGCATGTGCAACGGCGTGCTTTGTTGCGAGCCGGTCGGCAAAAGTAAATTACTAAATTAAGATAGATCGCACCAAAACGCGATTTTAACCACTTTTAAGGTGACGGATGGGAAAACGAAATGGCCTAGTCCCACCGCGGAGCCTGGGGCGTGCCGCCCGGCAAATTTTTTTCGACGTCAATCCCACGGTCCGAGAGCCAAATCCCTCGCAATTGAGCGTATGCAGACAGACAGACAGAGAGACAGACAGACAAAAAATGCCTTTTATAGGTTAGACTAGCGGTTAGTACCCGGTGTTGCCCGGGCGAAAAAGGCAGACACACATGGACTTACAAACAGACATGGACCCATACACATAGAAACCCACTGACTTACACGCACGCAAACACATGGACTCACACACACAGACATCAACTTGAGAGACACATGTAGTTATATACACAAATCGACTCAAACACACAGAGTTACACACATATCAACTCACACATACATACATAGACTGCACAAGAACAGCCGCCATTCGCCACTAAGTGGCAGTGACATCATCACAACGCTTGTGGCAGGCTATGTGCACCTTGAGGCCACGTGAAGTGTCGAACACCTGCTGGCAGGAGGTCACGGGGCAGACCCAGATGGCACAGGTCGACTGAGATGACTGGCAGATGCACCACCTGTGCCCTGTACCCTGCTAACTTGCTGTGCTTTAGCCACACGGTGCACCGCTCGTTTTTGTGAGCGTCGCTCCTCCGCCCTCCGTTGTTGTTGGAGGCCGACTGCCTCCAACTGGCCTGTAGCATCCTTCACGAGGCTCCTCCACAGATACCGACCTTGACACCGCTGGTACCAGTCATCGACAAGTCCACTCAGCTGCACATCGTCCTGTAGCATATCACTCCATCTCTTCTCTAGCGCCCGTTTAGAGACCTTCGATCCGGCGGAACAAAAGGTGTTTAGGCATGCGGTGGCTGGGCATGCAGGCTACATGGCCCAGCCAACGCAGCCTTGCCTGGCCATGCAGGTTACATGGCCCAGCCAACGCAGCCTTGCCTGGCGTAGGAGGTCACCAATGGGACTTTGTCCAAATCTTTCAAGTATTTGTGAGCTCATCACACAATCCAGCCTGGTTAAACCCAGGAAGGATCGTAGGCAGGCCTACCTAAATGTTTGTAACCGGCGAAAATGTTGCATTAGGGGGGTCCAAGTTTCGCAAGTGTAGAGAAGGGAGGGAATGACCATGGGCGAGACGATGTGGAGCTTCGTGCGGAGCGAGAGACCAGGTAGCTTCAACGCAGTGTTACACAGCCGATGAAAAGATAATGCCGCTCAACTGATTCAGAGTGAGACCTCTGGTGTTAAACCGGAGCCAGTCATGAGTACACTGGGCAGGTATGGGAAACTCTGCACTCTCTACAACTGGCCCATCACCAATTGTGAGTTATGGGGGTGGATTGTCCGATGGTACAAAATACCCAGGCAGGTGCTTAGTTTTGGTGGGGCTGATGGCAAGGCCCCACCTCTTAGTGGCAAGCTCCAGGTTGAGCAGCAGCGCGTCCAGCTCCTCTTCTGAGTGAGCATTAATTACCAGACCATCGGCATACATAACGTGGTTGGCCAATAGGGAGCCATCGATTGACCGCACCCGGGCATCGATGAGCCTCCCATTGTATCTGTACCAGATGTTAATTCTTCCGGTAGAGGCATTGAAGGCTTAACGAAATACGTGGTCCAAATATATGTAAAAGATTGTGGGAGGCAGTGGACATCCCTGTCGCACCCCAAGATGTACAGTGAGTGGCTCTGATTCATGGTTACGTAGTTTGATGTGGGACCGCTCACTATCATGAAGGTCCTTAAGGATCGTGAGCAGAGGGTCAGGGACTCGAAAAGTACGAGGAGCAACCCAGAGCTCAGGCCTAATGATGGTATCATAGGCCCTGAGCAAGTGAATAAAGCACACATGGACTAACACGCACACATGGACCTACAGGCATGCAACGAAATGGACTAACACTGACTAACATGGAGCCACGCACACACAGCGACAAACACACATGCACATGGACTGACACACACACATATCAAGTCACACACACATTGACTTACACACACACATCGAGTGACACACACACACATACATAGACTCACACACACAGACATGAACTTGCACACACATACATATCGACGCGCACACACACGGACTGCCACACATAGACACATTGCCATACACACATCGACTGACACACAGACTCCCACACAAACATACATGGACTGACACACGGACATAGAGGCACACAAACATGGACTGAGACACACACATGGACGTACGCACACACATGGACGTACGCACACACACACACACACGTACGTACAGACACACACACATGGACTCACACGCACACATGGACCAAAAAACACACAAATAGAAAGAAATTTACTTACACTGACTGACAAGGAGCGACGCACACACACACACACATTGACTCACACACACACATGGCCGCAGACATGCACATCGACCCACACACACACATGGAATTAGACACAGGCATTATTACTGTGAAAGAAGTAACTTAATTAAAAAAGAGTAGTTTTTTTACACACACACACCACGCACACACATGGACTTATGCACACACCACGACGGTATGCACTATGACTACAGCAGTGCATACCGACTGTGGTGGTACCTGATTTCACTACAGCAGTGCACACGGCCTGTGGTGGTACCTGCTTGAACTACAGCACTGCACACGGACTGTGGTGGTACTTGCTTGAACTACAGCAGTGCAAACCGACTGTGGTGGTTTGTGGTATCACTACAGCAGTGCCTCGTGACTGGTGGAACCTGCTATCACAAAGGCAGTGCATACTGACAGTGGTGGTAGCGGCTTTTACAAAAGCAGTGCATACTAACTGCGGTGGTAGCTGCTATGATAACAGCAGTGCATACTGTGGTGGTACATGGTTTAACAACAGCAGTGCATACTGAATGTGCTGGTACCTGGTATGATTACAGCAGTGCATATCGTGGTGGTACCTGCTTTCCCTGCAGCAGTGCAAGCATATTGTCGTGGTAGCTGGTATGATTACAACAGTGCATACAGTGGTGGTACCTGCTTTAGCTACTGGAGTGCATACGGACTTTGGTCCCTGCTTTTACTACAGCAGTGCATAGTGACTGTGGTGGTCCGTGCTATTACTACAGCAGTGCATAGTGTGCTTTCCCTACAGCAGTGCATGCAATTGGCGTCAGTTGGTACGGTCGAGCTCGTGCAGTAAGTAAATAAAATAAGAATGCCACTAAATCGCTAATTAAACTAATTTTAAGTTGACGGCTGGGAAAACGGAATAGCCTATACCAAGCATGGGGCTCGGGGCGTGCCACCCGGCAATTTTTTTCGGACTTGAACCCCACCGTTTGAGAGCCAAATCCCCCGCAAGCGCGCGCACGCGAAGACTTTTATATATAAGATGGCGTATGTGGGGATAATGGGAAAATGTCGTTCGTCGCCAAACAAATGGCAAAGTCGTGTCGGTGGGGGCTAAGTCGACTCTGGGAATCGACACCGAAGCGTAGGTTTGCAGTGGCCCCTGCATGAAAACGACGGAAAGTGCAGCGGATAGATAAAGTGCGCTTATTTATATAAATGGCTATTATTGCGACCACGTCTTTATGCGCGAGGGAATGACACTTATGCAGACGTTTTCTCTTTCAAAATAGCTACTTTTCTAAATATCACTGTCCTGCTCACAAAACAACTACTCTGAGGGGAATCATCGCATTTCCTGTACTTTGGAGGAACCAGCAGCCACCTCATATCCCTGCACTGAATGCTATTATTACGTCTTCTTCATTCTAACATATTTACAATTGCCCCCTCAGTACGGGGGTTGAGCGGTGACATGTCAATTATGCTTAATTGGTGCACATCAGCTCATAGTTACAGGTAGGATAATTAGATGTTTTCGTTGACTTTCATTTATTTACCAATTTATTTATTTTTTGCTCGCGCAAAATGTTTGCACAAAAATGTTGGGACACCATCGCCCTCACTCTGAATTACTCATGGCAGACGCCTGCATTTCCCCCCCTTGCTTCTTTCACTTAAGTCACGCAGATAGAAAACTATTATTTTAAAAGTTAGTAAATATGAAAGTAATGTGTGTGCGAGTCCATATGCGTGTGCGTCGTATGAGTGTGCAAGTCGATGTGTGTGTGTGTCTTTTTAGGGCAGTTGTGGGTTGGAGAAGAGATAGAGTGATGTGGTATAGGAGGGTGTGGAGCTGCGTGGACTTGGTACCAGAGGTGTCAAGATCGGCCTCTGTGGAGGAGGCTCGTGAAGGACGCTACTGGGCAGTTGGAGGCAGCCGCCCTCCAACAATGGAGGGCGGAGGAGCGATGCTCAACAACGAGCGGAGTGCCGGGTGGCTAAAGCACTGCAAGTGGGCACATGTTGTGCATCAGCCAGTCAGTTGACCCATGGCACCTGCTGGGTTTGTCCCGTGACCTCGTGTCAGCAGGCATTCGATGCTTCACGTGGCCTCAACGTGCACATAGCCTGGCACAAGCATCGTGGTGATGTCACCGCCACTTAGTGGCTGAATGGCGGTTGTTGTTGTGCATGTGTGTCTGTGCGTGCGTCCGTCCCACCGGTGCCAGGTGTCCATCGTGGATACCGGCGTGCCCCCGCTTGAAACGAGGGTGGTGGTGTCGGTGAACGTCTTGGACAGAAACGACCACACCCCACGCTTCCCCAGGGACCTCCAGCACGTCTACGTGGTGTTGGCGGATGACGAAACGGAGGTGGAAATCGCACGTTTCTATGCCACCGACGCCGACTCGGGCGACAACGCCAGGATAGCGTACGACATATCGCCACAAGTAAAATATCGCATGGACGGCTATCAAGGAATCGGAATCCTCTTCACCCGGAGAAACTTGCACCGTGCGGGGACATCCGACACCATGGAGGTCAGGGACATACTCCATCCTCCACCCTGTTCCCCCCGCATCCCGCTTCCTCCCTCCTCCACACGCAGACACGCGTGATGATATCACTCCGACCTCTTATCACCGCGATGATTCGACCGCGAAACGGAACTCTCCAATCTCTGTTGCTGGCCCCGCAGCTCACCGCCATGAACACGGATTTGGACGCAAGAAAGGTGTCTACCAAACTGCGTGTGGATTGGGTCGCCACTCCTCTGCCGCCAGAGACGCCCCCGGCCTTCGCCCAGAGGTATCATGCGGTCACCGTGGCGGAGACGGCCGCCGTGGGCTCCGTGGTGATTGCCCTGCCCACGCAGAGCACGGCGGGGAGCCTCCTCTGGTTCAGCATCACAGGTCACGTGGTGCCACCACACACATCCCCCCACCCCAACACAACCCAACCCATCCCAACCCACATCATGATGTGTTAACGGTGACATGATGATGGGTTAACGGTGACATCATGATGATGGGTTAATGGTGACATGATGATGATGGGTCAACGGTGACATCATGATGATGGGTTAATGGTGACATGATGATGATGATGGGTTAACGGTGACATCATGACGATGGGGTTAACGGTGACATCATGTTGGTGGGTTAACGGTGACATCATGATGATGGGGTTAACGGTGACATGTTGATGGGTTAACGGTGACATCATGATGGTGGGGTTAACGGTGACATCATGATGATGGGGTTAACGGTGATATGTTGATGGGGTTAACGGTGACATGTTGATGGGTTAACGGTGACATGATGATGATGGGGTTAACGGTGACATGATGATGGGTTAACAGTGACATGATGATGATGACGGTAGGGGCACCGCGTGTTGACAGGCGGTAACGTGGAGGACCGCTTCTATGTGACCCAACATGGCGGTGTTGTGGAGTTGGCCCAGCCGCTGGATGCCGAGCAGCGCGCCTCCTATGAGCTCACCATCAGGCTCACCGACGGGTCCAACGCTGTAACCACCCTGGTGGGTGGCCACGCGTGTCTGTGTGTCTGTCTCTGTGTGACTGTGTGTGTCCGTCTGTGTGTGTCTGTCTCTGTGCGACTGTGTGTGTCTGTCTGTGCGTGTCTGTCTCTGTGTGACTGTGTGTGTCTGTCTGTGTGTGTCTGTCTCTGTGTGACTGTGTGTGTCTGTCTGTGTGTGTCTGGCTCTGTGTGACTGTGTGTGTCTGTCTGTGTGTTTCTGTCTCTGTGTGACTGTGTGTGTGTCTGTCTCTGTGACTGTGTGTGTCTGTCTGTGTCTGTCTGTCTCTGCGCGACTGTGTGTCCGTCTGTGTGTGTGTCTGTCTCTGTGTGACTGTGTGTGTGTCTGTCTGTGTGTGTCTGTCTCCGGCAAAACAACCCCCTACCTCCTCGCGGTGCCGGACGGGCAACTCTGTCGTGGGCAGTGCTGTGGGGGGAGGTCCAATTTCGATTGGCTCCTCCCCTCATGGCATCTGTGTCCACCACAGGGGCTAAACAGAGGCTCTGGATGGGTGCGAGGGGCTGGTAACCCCTCCACCTTCAATTAATTACCACTAAACCGCGAATTAAGTATATAACTAATAAGCTTGTGCCGGAGGCCCCGGGGGGCCAGGCGTCTATGACGTCTCCTGGCCAAACCCCAATTGGCGGAGCCAGGAGATTGAATATGTACCCTCGGGGCTCCTCCAGAAACAATGAAAAACCACTACGGATGGCCACGTGGAATGTTCGAATGCTCACTGCGGAGGAGAGGCTGCCACTCCTCTGTCGGGAGCTGGACCGGTACCGCCTGGATCTATGTGGCATTCAGGAGGTCCGGTGGACCGGTTCTGGCTCCTGCCACCATGAGGGGTGGACAGTCCTCTACTCGGGGCGGCAGACTGCCAAACAACAGGGTGTGGCTCTTCTTTTGAACAAAAGAATGAAGGGGGCGTGGGAGCGTGGCGGTGAAGTGTGGGAAGCTGTAAGCCCCAGGCTGCTTTGGGCTCGCCTTCCCATCAACCGGAGGCGAGGAATGGTGGTCGTGGTTGCTTATGCCCCCACCGAAGATTAACATCCGTGGAGGGATGCAGGCAAAGCCGATGAGTCAGATGCCTTCTATGACCTCCTGTCACAGGTGCTGGCTAAAGTGGCCCCTCAGGATAGAGTCATCATGTTGGGTAACTTCAATGCCCGAGTTGGTCATGATGCTGGCACCTGGTCTGGAGTGATTGGAGGGCATGGGCCAGATCAGCTCAATAACAACGGTAGGAGGCTGCTGGATTTTTGTGCAGCCCATGGGCTTGTAATTACCAACACGCTGTTCCGGCATCGGCGCATCCACACAACATCATGGATGCATGCCGGGTCCAAGCAAGAACATCTGCTGGACTACATAGTAATGGACAAGCAGATGCGAGCCCATGTCCTTGACACCAGGACCTACCGTGGAGCTGATCTGCCCTCTGACCATCGACTAGTCATCTGTAAGATGTGCCTGCCATTCTTCCACTCCGGTGGTGGGTGTACACCCAGGACCCCATTCCAACCTCAAGTGGCCTGGTCTCAGTTATCTGATGAAAGTTGCAAGCGAGAATTTCACCATCACTTGCGGCTGGGATTGGCATCGTCCCCGACTCCTCCTGATGTCGAGGGTAAATGGGCGAGGTTTAGGACTGTGACTCATGCAGCTGTAATGGCTGCTTTGGGTACGCGGTCCAGACCTCCCCAGAGACCCTGGCTGACAGAGGAGGTGTTCAGGATGGTTGAGAAAAAGTGACAGGCCCACTGTCATCGGCTACAGAATCCCACGTCAGAGAATGAGGAGGCTTACCGCAGCCTTCGCTCGGAGGCAAGGATGGGTGGTGGTCGCGGGTTGCTGAGGAGATGGAGTCTGCCTCAGTGGCCCATGATCACAAATCTCTATTTAACTCCATCAAAAAAGTAACCTGCAGCGCCACACCTATTACCATCATTAGGGGAAAAAACGGTGATCCAATCTCCGACCCCCAGGAACAGGTTTGCAGATTTGCTGAGCATTTCTGTGAAGTCCTGGGGGAGGGAAAATCCCTCAGCCAAGAAAACAACGTGGCACAAAGTGAGGATGACCCTGCTGAGGCTGCGGTGCCTCAAATATTGGAAGAAGTCACCCCCTGTGAGTGACTGGCTGAGGTGCCATCTGTTGAGGAAGTACTGAAGGCGATCCGGAGTCTGAGACCAGGAAAGGCAGCGGGCAGAGATGATCTCCCAAGCGAAATGCTGAGGGAGGGTGGCGTTTGTGCACAGACTGCCCTATATGACCACTGGTCGGGTTCCGCAGGATTGGAAGGATGCCCTGGTTGTCCCCCTTTTTAAGAAGGAGGACCACACAGACTGTAACAACTACAGGGGCATCTCACTCCTCAGTGTGCCAGGAAAGGTCCTGGCAAGGATTATTCAGCATCGCCTTGCCAGGCACGCTGAGGAGAGGCTTGCGGAGCCCTAATGCGGTTTCAGGAAAGGGCGGTCCTGCACAGATGCCATATTTTCTGTCCGTCTGCTACAGCAGAGGTGTATGGAATTCCAACAAGACCTACATCTCTGCTTTATTGACCTGGTCAAGGCCTATGATACCATCAGTAGGCCTGGGCTCTGGGTTGTTCTTCGTGCTTTTGGAGTACCTGACCCTCTGCTCACGATCATTAAGGACCTTCATGATGGTAAGCGGGTCCGGGTAAAACTACATGGCCGGGAGTCAGAGCCATTCCCTGTACACCTTGGGGTGCGACAGGAATGTCCTCTGGCTCCCACATTATTTTGACCACGTAATTCGTGAAGCCTTCAATAGCTGTACCGGGGGAATCTCTATATGGTACAGATATAATGGGAGGCTGATCGATGCCCGGGTGCGGTCAAGGGATGGCTCCCTATTGCTCAACCACGTTATGTATGCTGATGATTTGGTAATAGCTGCTCATTCAGAGGAGGAGTTGGAGACGCTGCTGCTGAGACTAGGTGGGGTCTTACCATCAGCCCCACCAAAACTAAGCACCTGCCTGGGTATTTTGTACCATCGGACACTCCACCCCCACGGCTCCCAATCGGTGATGGGGCAGTTGTGGAGCGAGTGGAGAGTTTCCCATACCTGGGCAGTGTGCTTATGACCAGCTCCAGTTTAACAGCAGAGGTCTCACTCCGAATCAGTCGAGCGGCAATATCTTTTCATCGGTTGCGTAACGCTGTGTGGAAGCTACCTGGTCTGTCACTCCGCACTAAGCTTCAGGTCTTCTCGGCCACGGTCATTCCCTCCCTTCTCTACGCTTGCGAAACGTGGACCCCCCTAATGGAACATCTTCGCCGGTTAGAAACATTTAGGCTGGCCTGCCTACAATCCATCCTGGGTTTAACCAGACTGGATTGTGTGAGGAGCTCACAAATCCTTGAAAGATCTGGGCAAGGTCCCATCGGTGAGCTCCTCCGGCGGGCAAGGCTGCGATGGCTGGGTCATGTAGCCCGCATGCCCAGCCACCGCATGCCAAAACAGCTTTTGTTCGGCCGGATTGAGGGGGCTAAACGGGCGTTGCACGGGCTAGAGAAGAGATGGAGTGATGTGGTACAGGAGGACGTGGAGCTGAGTGGACTTGCCGATGACTGGTACCAGCGGTGTCAAGATCGGCCTCTGTGGAGGAGGCTCGTAAAGGACGCTACTGGGCAGTTGGAGGTAGTCGCCCTCTGTTGTTGGAGGGCGAAGGAGCAACGCTCACAACAACGAGCGGAGCGCCGGGTGGCTAAAGCACAGCAGGTTGGCACAGTAGGGGGCACAGGTGGTGCATCAGCCAGTCATCTCAGTCAGTCGACCCGCGGCACCTGGGTCTGCCCCGTGACCTCCTGCCAGCGGGCGTTCGACACTTCACGTGGCCTCAGGGTGCACATAGCCTGGCACAAGCGTCATGGTGACGTCACCGCCACTTAGTGGTGAATGGCGGTTGTTGTTGTTGTCTGTCTCTGTGTGACTGTGTGTGTGTACGTCTGTGTGTGTGTCTGTCTCTGTGTGACTGTGTGTGTCTGTTTGTGTGTCTGTCTGTCTCTGTGCGACTGTGTGTGTCCGTCTCTGCGGGCGACGTGGTGACGTCACGAGGCAGGGGACGGCCGCGGTGGCCACGTGAGACACGCGGGGGGCATTGTCACCTCTCACCACTTCCTCCTCACCGCCACCCACATCACCGCTGTACTCACCCCCGCTACCCTCGCCCCCCCACTCCCCGCTAGGTGGAGGTGACGGTGCTGGACATGAATGATAACCGGCCCCGTTTCTCCCACGGCTTCTACAATGCGACCGTCGCCGAGGACTCTCCTGGCGCCGTCGTCAGCCTCCGGCTGGAGGCGACTGATGCCGACGCCGGCGACGCCGGCCGGTTATTCTTCTCGCTCGTCAGCTTAGGCGGCAATAACGCCGCCGAGAGCATGCGTCTGTTCCGCATTAACCCCGTCACCGGCGAGGTCACAGCTGCCGAGGAGCTGGACCGAGAGGCCAAGCAGAGCCACGTACTCACCGTCATGGTGAGGGGGCGCCACGCCGGGTGTGTCTGTGTGCGCACCATACGTAGCCGACTGCTGATCGAAGTTGCCGACGATGATTATGACGACGACGATAACGACGACGCCGTGACCATCGTCTTGCGTGGTGACCATAGTGTACTGTATAGTAGCGTGTTGTTGTGTATATAGGTGTTATGAAAATTGATGGAAATAATGAAAATTAAATGAAATTTGAGATTTGCATAATTTATCCGAAATTATGTTAATTGGTGTAATTATGCGCATAATTATACTGATTCGAGAGATAATCGTATTCATTTATGCGAGTGGGCGTGGTTAGGATAATGCAGGTCGTTATGGATTATAAGGTCGAGCCTCGGTGACGAGGATTGTGTTATGAATTGGAATAACGCAATTAATCGTATGCAGTGACGCAGGCGTTGTGAGCGTGAATGAGAGAGAGTCGATTCGACTCTGCTCTTTAATTCCGTATTATCGATAAGGGTACGATTACTCTCGATTGAACATTACGAATTATGCGTGTTATGGATTATGTGTGGTGATAGTGTGCTTTTGATAGGTCCCCAGGATTCAAATCTCATACGCAGAACAATATTATGCAGAATTTCAGGAAGAATCACACACAAACCTTCTGCTTTAATCAATTTTATTTCTAGCTAACTTTCATTTTTGGATAATATAAAAACTCAATCTCGGGATTTTGGAATTTCAACACAGCGTTAACATGATACCACCACGATTGCGTTGTTTCACCTCGATAGCGGCACCTGTGGTTAATTCCCGACGCGTAACGCAATCGATCGGTTGTTGAGAGAGAGATTGAAAACATGCGAACTATTCTATCAAACCTTAACTTTATAATATGCAAACTCGTATGCTTGAATTGTTACACAACACGGCACTTGGTCTTTGATTCGTATCCAATCCTTAATACATTCTGATATGCGAAGTTATTATGCTTGAAATCGTCAGCACAGTACCACGTTGATGTTTGTTCATTGATTCATAACGATTATGAATTTAAAGCGTTCGACTGAAATACTTCGAATTGCCTTATCAACACCACTCGATGGCCGCAATGCTTCGTTACTTGAATTGTCACACAACACAGCATTCGGTCATTGATCATGCGCGGCCCTTAATGCAATTATTGTCACGTTGTTAACAATAGGATGACTGATTATTATGCAACGCTACTCGTTGACAGGGCACTCCAACCAGTATTATTCTTGGAGGCACAAATATGCGTTTGAATTCGTTATTTCAGTCGTGGATACCAGCAAGATTATGCAGAAAGACAAATATTAACGAACGACTCAAGTATTTCTAATCAACTTCTCAAGGCGACTCAATGGGTGGCGATGTTTCCTTTTGAGATCCTTATCTCGGGCCAATCTTTTAATTAATTGTGGCCAGACCCCTGACAGGGAACCGGTTGAACACGCTCTCTATCCCCGCGAGCGGCGCTCCGTGGTGAGGTGTCAAGAATTAATCCTTGTTAATGGGTCAGTTGGTAATTTATGCGGTTAGAAGTACAGCCCCATCACAATATTACAGAGGAAAATTATGAACACTCTTAAAAACGATGGATTATTCACTCGGTCGTTGCGATGTTTCCACAATCACGGATGGTTCAATGGCTTGAGGTTTTAGGCTTTGTTAATGACCCGTGTGTGTGTGTGTTGAATGGTATGAGTGGTGAAAGAGTAGGCCAATGTTCGGAATCGATTCTTCGAGTCAAGCAGACGTCTGGTTTGTCGTGTAGTGGGGGGCAGTGTATCATACGTATCAGTTGATTCTTCTTTCAGTAGTTGGTTCGGACTCGACGGACGTTGGTGAACGAGTAGATGCGTTGTTGTAGCTGAGATGACCGTCTGGTAGACAGCGTTAGAAGCACGCCCGCAGCGGCGCGGTTGTACGCGGACTCGGTAGGTAATGCGCGCAGTACGTCTGCGAGCAGCTGGCACGCTGGTGCTCCGTCGTCGGCGGTTGTAGATTACAGGCTCACGATTCGCTCGTGGTGGCGCTGGCCGCTAACAGCGGCAGCGGGACGCCAATCGGCGACACTCGCCAATTCGGCGAGTTGTAGAGGAGTCTCCGGCGTCGGTGATGGCTGGTCTTCTGCTGAGATGAGTTGAGCGGGTCTTCTGCTGAGATGAGTCTTCTTCTGTTGAGCTGAGTTGAGATGAGTCTTCTTCTGTTGAGCTGGCCCTGAGGGCTGATGAGCTGATTTCAATGCTGAAACGGCTCCTTTTTATGCCAAAAATCTCTCTCCTTCTCGGCTCCCCTAACGAGGCGGAGCTATCTTTGATCTGATCGTATGTCGGTGGGGGGGGGTTCGTGTGTCGGTGGTGGGGGGGTTCGTGTGTCAGTGTGTATGTTTGTGTGTGTGTCATTTATGACACGGTCCTGTTCGGGTCTTTCCTCAAGCCATAAACATCAAGACAACAGACACCTCGATTCATCTTGGTGGCGTCTGGTTGTCTACTCCATCCACCCAGAGAGAGGGGCGGGTTCCCCCCCCCCCCCTTTTCCGTACGCGTTCCGACGCACAAAGAAATGGTTAAGATTTTTTTTTTAAGTTTAACATTTCACATCATAGTTGGTATCTTATCATACACAGTTATGATCCTGCTTGTGATTCATAGTATTTGATTTATTTCCAAGTGAAGATGCTCTTCCGAGCGTATGCATTTTATCACGTGCTGCAGGGAAAGACAAAGGTGGCCAGGATCTTCCCATCTCTCTATACTTTGCAAATATCATTTCGACTCCACATTCTACCAGCCTAATCCACCCCGTTACCTTGGCTCTTACTTAGTTTATTAATTTTCGTCACTTTGTGCGTTTATAAATGTGTGACAGTTTAACTTAAAGCTCGCTCGCTCTTTTGCTGCCCGTGTGCAGGGTGGGGTGGGGGCTACTACTAAGTTCCGTGTGTGGCAGATGGTCCCCGCGATAACGATCTTGTTTGCCCTGGCGTAAAATTCCTCTCTCGCGCTCTTCGGGAGAGACAAAGGTGGTCGGGAGCACCTCTTTATACTTTCGACTTATATTTCTCAAATACCATTTGGTCCCATGTTCGCCAAGACTCGTGCTTGTAACTACGTCCTCCCGACACCTCTCGGTTTTACCGAGGTTCGAATTGTTATGATGGAATTATTAAAAAGAAAAATAATTATCATCCTGAGTTTAAGAGGTCCGTTTCTTGATTGTTGGAATCCATATCCCTTGGTTCTGTAAGGTTCTATAATGGAATGTCGTGTAAGGTTAATACGTTATTATTAATATTATATTGCAATTTCCTTTAAAACTTTCTTTACCTGGTTGCCGTGTGTGGGGTGGGTGTGTCTCCTCATCAAACCCGGCTGGCTTTTCCAGATGGCCCCTTGTGATAAGGTGTAATTCCTGCTTCTCCACGCTGTGAGAGAGACAAAGGTGGTCGGGGTTGCTTGGGATATTGTTTAAACTCTTTCGCAAGTTTGCCCGTTGTCTCATTCCTTCTCGATAACCTTTGATGTGACTCGGTATTCCTGCTCCAAGCTTTGTTTTAACAGTAAAAGTATTAAAGGTGAAAATCATTTGATAGCGAATTAATCATTGGATAATAATTCACTGATGTGTCTGGTGGCCTGTTCTTAATTGGAGTGAGCGTTAGGATCTCTAATTTTATCTTATTCTTGTTGTTGCCTTTTCATTTTTTAGTTGTTTTACTGGAAAATAAGAAAAAGAATATGTATACGATTTACCCTGTTGGCGTCTCCGTGTCTGCTCTCTTGGTGTTCTGACCTCGGAGGGACCTTTCCTAAGGGGCCCATCAAACTCTTGTTCATCTGGAGATTTTCGCCGATAGCTGTTACATCCTCGCCTTGAGAGTTTTATTATTTCTTTATATCTCTATATGGCCTGTTTATGACCGACATCTGTTTTTTCGTGTTTCTGGCTTACGGGTTTGATTCATTAAAAAAATATATATATTGTTTGTCACGAAAGAAAGGAAAAATAAATCTAGGTGTATGCATCCGTAAATATTCTTATGGATATTAATTGTGGAAAAAGGGCCGTATACAACAGTGTAGTGTAGTTTGTCACGTAAACAAACCGTGTCACCGATCGCCACGTTTCATTAAGGTGACACCAAACCTTGCCGATTGGCCGTGTCGAGCGGCGGTGACGCAGTTTGACGGCACCGCAGCGCCGGAGAAATGGAGGCTGAACCTTAGGAAGATGTTTCTAAGGAGCTTACTCTCTCACTCACTCTCTCCCGCGCGAGCAGGTGCAGGACGCCAGGATCCCCGTGAGGCGAGCGTACACCACGGTGTTGGTGAGCGTCATCGATGACAACGACCACACGCCCGTCTTCACCGTCGACCCCTACGAGGCCTACGTGGCGGAGTGGGCGGCCGTGGGCTCCACCGTGATACGCGTCAATGCGTTCGACCGCGACGACGGCCCCAACGGCAACGTCAGATACAGCATCAAATCCGGTTACCGCTTCACCACCACTCCCTCTCCCGCCGCCACTCCCATCCCACCGTCGCCACTCCCACCCACCCGGGGGGAGTTTCTGCACCGGGGCACATTTCCAGCGTCGTGGTTTCTTCGTGGCGACGCTCTGTCGCGTCTCTCTCCCCGAGCGAGTCGCGGGTCCAACTCGGATCGCCGGGGGGTGGGGGGGCCAGGCAGCCGACGGGGCGCCGAGGCTTCCCCCGCGTCATTTGTCCTCAACAGCTCCTTTCAGTTTTGACGACGTGAACTGGCGCTCGTCCGACGACGACGATTCAAGACGCCCTCCGAATTCCCCCGACAGGAAACGTGGGGAATTCCTTCGCCGTCCACCACACGCTGGGTGTCGTCTCTGTGGCGCGGAAGCTGAACGGTTCTGCGGTGGAGAGCTACGAGCTGATGGTAAGGGCGGAGGACCACGGGCGCCCGCAACGCTCCACGGTCGCCACCGTCCGCATCGTCGTCAACGCGTACGGCGTTCCCCCCAAATTCGCCCCCGTCGGCGTCGACGGCTCGGCGGAGGTCACCGAAGGCGCCGTGCCCGGGAGCTTCGTGCTCGCAGTGAGCGCCTCCGGCCGGTCGACGGTCACCTACGAAATACGGGAGGGCGATCCCGAAGGCGCCTTCGACATCCACCCGACGTCCGGGGTCGTCGCCACCAAACGGCCGCTGGACCGCGAGCGGACGCTGTCGTACCGGCTGACGGTGCGGGCCACGGACGCGGCGAGCCTCTCGGCGGACGCGTCGGTGTCGATCCGCGTGCTCGACGAAAACGACAACGCGCCCGTCTTCGATCGCCCGCGCTACCGCGGGGCCGTCGGCGAGGAGGCGGTGGCGGGGACCCCGGTGCTGGACCCCGACGGCGTCCCGCTCGTCATACGAGCCGCCGACGCGGACGACGGCGAGGGGCGCGCGACGGTCGCCTATCGGATCGTCGAGCGCGAAGCCAGAAAGTACTTCTCCGTCGACCCACGCACGGGGGCCGTCAGGATGGCCGGGGCCCTCGACCGCGAGACGACGGCCGAGTTCCGCTTCCGGGTGACCGCGTCGGACGGCGGCAGCCCGAAGATGTCCGCCAAGACACCGGCCGAGGTGACCGTCGCCGTGCTGGACGCCAACGACTGCCCGCCGGCGTTCTCGACGGCCGCGTACGAGACGACGCTGATCGTGCCGACCCGCGCCGGCGTCCGCCTGCTGACCCTGGCGGCCTCTGACCCGGACGTCGGCGCCGTGTTGACCTACCGCGTCGCCTCGGGAAACGTCGGCGACGCGTTCGCCGTAGACACGCGCACCGGGGACGTCGCGGTACGGAACGCCTCCCTCCTCGCCGCCGGCTATTACCTGCGGGTCGAGGTGTCCGACGGGAGGTTCTCGAGCGCCGCGCGGGTGAAGGTCTCCGTGCGGGCGGTCGGCGGCAGGCTGCGGGTTCCGCCAAAGTACTCGGCGCGCATCCCCGAGAACAGCACGGCGATCGCCGCGGTCGCCGTGGTCGTCGCGACGGGTGGAGATCTCAACGAGCCGCTCGTCTTCGGCTTGCTCGACCCGAGCGGCACGTTCCGGATGAGGCCGACGGCGGGCATCCTGGAGACGGCCGGCGTCGCGTTCGACAGGGAGGAGCGCGATCGCTACGAGCTGCTGGTGGAGGTGAGGGGCGGCCCGAGCGTCGCTCGCACCTTGGTCGAGGTGGACGTCGAAGACGTCAACGACAACGCCCCGGCGTTCGTCGGCCTGCCGTACCGCGCCGTCGTCAGGGCGGCGGCGGCTCCAGGGAGCGCCGTGCTCACCGTGGCGGCCCTCGACCGGGACGTCGGCGAGAACGCCAGGGTGAGGTACTCCTTGAGGGACGACCACGATGGCCGCTTCGTCGTCGATCACTCCGGCGGCAACGTCTCGCTAAGGAGGAGCTTCGCCCCGGACGCATCGGGCGAGGACTTCGTCGTGACCGTGGTGGCGACGGACTGCGGGGTTCCTCCGCTGTCGTCCGCGGTCGACGCCATGGTCACGGTGCTCGACGAGGACGCGCCGGCGTTCGAGAGCCTCTCCCACGTCGCGTGGGTGCCCGAGGACGTCGTGCCGCCCGCGCCGATCGCTCACGTCCACGCGACGGCTCCGGGGGGCCCGCCTCTCGTTTTCTCCATCGTCGACGGCGACCCCTTCGAGCAGTTCTCCGTCGACTTCGGCACGGGCGTCGTGAGCGTCGTCGGCCCTCTGGACCGCGAGACGCGGGCCAACTACCGCCTCGCGGTGCGGGCCGCATCCCCGGCGACGGGCCTGTACGCCGACACGAGCCTGGACGTCGTCGTCGGGGACGTCAACGACAACCGGCCGCTCTTCGCGCGGGGCGCTTACGCCGCCACGCTGTCCGAATTCGCGCCCCCGGGGACCTCCGTCGTCCAGGCGAGAGCCGCCGACGCCGACTCGGGCTCCAACCGGGCGCTCCGCTACGAGATCGTGGACGACGGGGAGAAGGGCGGCGAGGGATTCCACGTGGACCCGGACGGCGGGCTGGTCGTGACAACGGCGCCCCTGGATCACGAGCGAAGCCGGCTTCATCGTTTCTCGGTGCGGGCGACGGACGGCGGCTCCCCTCCCCTCGCCGCCTACGTTCCGGTGACCGTCACCGTCGAGGACGAGAACGACAACGCCCCGGTGTTCGAGCGGCCGCTGTACGAGGCGTCCGTGAACCGGCTGGTCTTGGCCGGGCACTTCGTGGCCGCGCCGAGGGCGTTTGACGCCGACGCGTCGGACGCCCACCGGCTCCGATACGCCATCGTCTCCCCCTCCAGGGACGACATTCGTGAATCATATCGCGACATCGAGACCAGCTTCGCGATCGACGTCGAGACAGGCGTCGTCTCCGTCATCGGCGACAGCCTGCGATTAGGCCTCGGCAAGGTAAGGTAATTTACCTTTTTTACCGGGTAAAATGGTAAAGGCTAAAGGTGTCGACATGCCAAGGGGTAAGGTAGTTTAAAGGTAGCTCGGAAGAATTACCCGATAGGGTAAAGATAGAGCGAAGTATTACCCGGTAAATACGGTGCCTTGTTTACTGCTAAAAGCTCCGTGGCGCAGTCCGTGGCCTTCATTGAATAAGTCATATTTTTTTTAAACTTTTTTAAAGCACGCTGTTATGAAATGTACCGTAGAAGTAATGTAAGAACTCCAGGAAGTGGCCCCGAAGCTTGCCACAACGTAAGGGGCCGTGGCCAATTACAGCCAACGTCAGTTGACAGTGGGCAATTAGACCCAAGCCGAAACACAACATATAAAAAATAATGTTTAAAAATATTTTATTTTATTTTTAATGATAGTATATAGTATTGTCATCAGTATGACATAAGTATACCAAGTTTGCAGTCGAAACCACATTGGGAAGTAGGTTAAAATTGAGTTAAAAGATTTGAGGCTACAACAATGACAACAACAGAGTGAGTTAATAGAAAGCGTGTAAAATTGGAATAATCGAGAATATTCTATATGATAAAAGCGCTCTACCTAGCATTTACCTGTTTTAAACCTTTTTCATGTGTAGTACCCCAGTAATTACTACCCTGTAATCGGGTAATTTGTATGGGGTAAGGGTAAAAGGTAGGGTAAAGGTAGGCTCGTTGCTTTTAACCTTTTACCTTACCTGCTGAAGGGTAAAAGGTAGGGTAGAGTGATTGTATTGTGGTAAGGTAAAAGGTTGGGTAAAGGTAGGCTCGTTGTTTTTACCTTTTACCTTACCTTGCCGAGACCTACCTGCGATGGCAGCTGCCCGCCCTCTACCGCTTCCGGGTCTCGGTCACGGACGGAACGTTCGTCAGCGTAGCCACGGTGGCGGTCGACTTGCTGCCCGCCTTCGAGTGGCCCAAGTACGCGATGGAGATCCCCGAAAACTCAGAGGCAGGGACCCCGGTGGTCTTGCGGCGGGCCATGGACGCCGACGCGAGCGGGCGCATCTTAGGGAGGGCGCCCCCCGCCGAGGTGATCTTCGCCACGGGCTACGCCAACGACCGCCCCCCGCGGTTCTTGGACTCGGTGGTCTACGTCCGCGTGCCGGAGGACGCGGAGCCCGGCCTGGCGTTGGCCGTCATCCGGGCGGACGACGCGGACGCCACGTCGGAACACCTGCGGCTTACGTACCACCTGACGGGTAGTGTATAGTAGTTAGTAGTGTATAGTGTAGTATACCGGTACAGCACGACACACGTTGCGTTGGAGAGTGAACCCACCGCTACATTTACAGTTGGCTGCGGAGACCCCCCACGTTAAACCGACTCTCGTCGTCAAACTCTCGGTCACATTCTTTGGGTCTTTCGGTAAATTAAAAAATTATAATAATAAAATATCATGACGTTTCGATCGCAACACAAGCAATCGTCATCGTGAGAGAGAAATTAAAACTCCCTGTCCGTCACGACGGCGATCGCCGACCGCGTCCTACCCACCGCAGGCGGCGACCCGCTGGGCCACTTCTCCCTCGGCCCCGTCAACATGGGGGGCGAGTGGACGCTGCGCCTGGAGCGGCCGCTCGACCGCGAGGAGAAGGAGTACCACATCTTGCAGGTGACAGCCACGGACTGCACCTACGCGAGGACGGTCGTCGTGGTCGTCATTGTGCTGGACGTCAATGACAATGACCCCGTGTGTGACAAGGTACCGGTGGCCGTAGACTCGCCGCACAGACCCACACACTATAACGACCACCGCCATTCGCCACTAAGTGGTGGTGACGTCACCACTAATACGTGACCTCACCACTAATACCAACACCACTACAAACACTAATACCACCACCACTACTACCACGACTACCACCACCACTACTACCATACTACTGCTGTGCCCCACGGTGCCCCCCCAGCTGTGGTACAACGTCACCGTGCTGGAGGATGTCGCGCCAGGATTCTTCATGCTGAGCGTTTCCGCCCGTGACTCCGACCTCGGCCCTAACGGCACCGTCAGATACTCGCTGCACGACGCCGGAGCAACGCCCTTCCGCTTGCACCTCGTCAGCGGTAACACTTATCCTGTCACTCGCATAGTCACACTCCTCTCACACCCCTCTCTCATAGTCGTTAGGGTCGGGATCGAACCCACGACCTCCTGCGTACCAGGCGTGGTAGTCAACATCTCATGGCAACCGTGGTGATGATGATGAGAGAGACACAAACTCAAAATTTACAGCCGGGGTCGGGGTCGGGATGGAACCCACGACCTCCTGCGTACCAGGCGAGGTAGTTATCATCACCACAGTGGCCATGAGATGTTGAGAGACGCAAACTCCAAATATACAGCAGCAGGCATCGTCGGGGTCGGGATGGAACCCACGACCTCCTGCGTACCAGGCGAGGTAGTCAACATCTCCTAACCATCGTGGTGATGATGATGAGAGAGACGCAAACTCCAAATATACAGCAGCAGACATCGTCGGGGCCGGTGTTGTATATGTGGTGTGTGAAATTTTTTAATTTGCATAATGTATCCGAAATTATGTTAATTATGCATATAAATTATGCTAATTTGAGAGATTATTGTGTTAGTTTATGCGAGTGGGTGTGGTTATGTTAATGACAGCCTTTATGATAATCAGCCCCCGCCTCGTAGACGAGGTGGGGTTATCAATCTGGATAATGCAATCAATCGTATGCTGTTATGCTAGTGTCAACTCGGCTTCGTTGTCTAAATTCGTATTATCGATCAGTGTAATGCAATTATTCTCGCTTTAACGTTTACTGAGTGAATTAGTGTGTTTATATTTTAGGTCCCCAAGTTCATATCTTGTCGCAGGATACAGTCCTTATGCAAAAATTATAGAAAAGAATCACACGACCACTTCTGCATTAATCAATTTATTTTCTAATTAAACCTTAACTCTAATATAGTATGTGACTCTCAATCTCGGAATTTTTAACACTGTATCAATACAGTATCATCAACATCTGTATGATTTCACTTTGACAATGGCACATGGATTCCTTTCCCCGCATGACGCGAGCCATTGTAGAGATAGAAATTTAAAACATGCATATAATATTCGAACCAAAAACCTTCACTTATAATATGCAAGTTCATATATTTGAACTTATATATATAGCCCACACCGTCCTGCATTCATTTATAGTTCCATAAGCAATTCTTGCAGGCAATTCTTATCCATTGTTTCCCTTTTGGTATCGGAGCTATTAATTCTTATACAGCATAACACGAGCGTATAGAAAATATGAATAAAGTCCTTAAGATTATGCGACGGTATTCATACGAAAGACAATCAAAAAGTTATTTCCATTCCTAAAGGCACGAATATACGTTCATAGATTCATCAGCGATGTTGTATAATTAAGAGATGGCTTGGTGTGCGGCGGGACGTGCTTCTCACGGGAGATTAATTAATTCGTTCCGACCATGGATGAACTCGTCCGTCTGAACGGGCTCGTAGCTATCCGTGGTGCTAAAGTTCAGGGTAAGAATCCACCCATTTTTTTCGCCATATAGCATTGTGATATGGTAGCTTAGCTGATTGGAGAATATATAGAGTTTATTGATAACATTGAGGTAATTTATATTTTAGTTTTTTTATTGGTTTACTATATAGTATTCATTATATAGTGTAGTGTATACCCAGTTACTGTGAATAGCTCAGATGTGAAGGCTGTGACTTTAACATAGCCGTTTCTCTGACCAGTCACAAGCTAATCACTCAGTTATTTCAATGCTAAATTCTCCTAGTTATTTCAATGCTAAATTCTCCTGTTTGATTTGTACTAGGTGCCTCTGTGAATGTGTATGCTTTGAATTTAACATAGCCATTTCTGTGACCAGTCACAAGCTAATCACTGAGCTATTTCAAAGCTAAATTCTATGCTAATTCCTTTGTCAAGGGGTGCCTCTGTGGATGTGTATGCTTTGACTTTAAAATAGCCATTTCTGTGACCAGTTAAGCTAATCACTCAGCTATTTAAATGCTAAATTTTATGCTAATTCCTTTCTCAAGGCGCTTTGTTTCTTTTCACACAGCTTAAAGGTCGCGATCTGAGCGTGGCTTTGTTCGCTCCAGCACTGTCCTCCAGACAGTCTCGTCCCTTCACCTGATGAAGGCCGCTTGTGTTGTGGCCTAAACGTCGTGAGAATTTCATTGTGTTATTTTATTTTATCAATTTATTATTTTATTCTCATTCTACGTGACTTTACCGAAAGAACCAAAGAAGATGAATCCTTGCCGTCACGAAAGCTTTAAATCGAAATAAGTCGTTATATATCACAATGCTATATGGCGAAAAAATGGGTGGATTCTTACCCTCAACTTCAGCACCACGGATAACTACGTGCCCCGTTCAGACGGACGAGTTCATCCATGGTCGAAACGGAGAAGGGGGAGAGAGACAGCTGCGAGGCGCTGTTATACTCCATGTTGTAAATCATACCATTAACCGTGGTGTGAGAGGTATTAAGAGTCAATGCCAGCGAAAGAGCTGCGGTCAAGGTCATCGTAAAATACAATTAATTAAGAACCGAAATGGTTTAAAACATCTTTCCAATGGTTACTAAGCCAGAATCCATCTTCTCGGTTGAAATTGTCTCTGTGCTTGTATATGTCAATTGCCTCATGAACGAATCTCTCATGGTAGCCGGTTGGTTTGCAAAGAACCTCCGTCTTGGAGAAGTCAATGTCATGTGAGCCCACTGAATTATAACAGTGATCAGCCACGGCAAAGGAGTTAGTTCTACCCTGTTACAAGTCTGCTTTATGTTCCCGGATGCGGTCCAAGATATGTCGTTTGGTTTCTCTAATGTAGCTACTACCACAGAGGCACTTTAGTTTGTAAACGCCCGGGTACTGTATGTCTGGAACTGCATCTTTTACAGATGGAACCAGATCACGGATTTTATGTACTGTGTTGAATCGGACCTGGATCTTTTTTGTGACCCCTGCAATGTAGAAGGCCACTTGTGTTGTGGCCAAAACGTCGTGAGAATTTTATTGTGTTATTTTATTAATTTATTATTTTATTCTCATTCTACGTGACTTTACCGAAAGAACCAAAGAAGATGAATCCTTGCAGTTACGAAAGCTTTAAATCGAAAAATAGGTTGGCGTAGGTCGACCAGTTGACACGCTGTTGCAGTTGTGGAACTCGGTCGGTAGATGGCGCACGCAGCTTGCTCGCAGCGTGCTCGGTGGTGTTGTAGAGTGTTGACACCGGTTGCGCAATCGGCGCTGGCGATGCACGTTCGTTGCATTACTACTTTTGATGATGCTGACTCGCACCATGTAGCCTCGTCGGACGAACTCAGTTGAGGTGATGATCTCCTTGCTGGTGAGCTGAGGAGCTGAGGAGCTCCGTTGAGGAGCTCCGTTGATGAGTTCCCCCGAACTGAGGTTTCAATGCTGCAGTGTCCTCTTTTATGCCAAAATCCTTCCTGTTGGCTCCTCCCCACCAGGTGGGGCTTCTTTTGATTTAGCGGTGTGTCATGGTCTGGAGCGCGTGTCCGTATGCGTGTCCGTATGTGTGTCCATCCGTATGTGTGTCCTTGTCTGCGCCATATGTTGTCCTCTTTCTATAAACCACCAAAAGTAAAACAAACATGTTACAAACCGTCTCGAAGGCGTCTCTCTGTCTGCCGGTGCGAGAGGGAGGGCAAGCTTCCCTCCCTGCATGTCATATTCCCGACACACAAAGGAATGGTTAAGGTCTAAAGTTAACACTTATCCCTCACAGTTTGGTATCGCACCACCCGCAGCCATGATTCTGTATGTAACCCAAGGTCTGTGTCAGCTTTCCATTGTGGTATTTGACTCATGTCAAGGGAAGGTGTTTTCCCGAGCGTATGCACACTCCTACCCCGCGCTGCTGGGAGACAAAGACGGCCGGGATCTCTTTCTCTCTCTGACCCTGGGTTTAACATCACTTAAGTCATGTAGTTTACGTTTAACAAAGTTGTGTAAGCGGAGTATAGTTTACGGTGAACAGCGTTAGCATTAATGTTATGTATGAAATTTTGTATTGTGATTTTTTTTTTACTTAACTTTGCCTGGTGTCTTGGCTGACACGCTGCCATTCCAAGCATCTCTTCCCCCCGCCCTTGGGTTTTCCAGGCTCTTTAGCTTACGTTTGCAGTTTTGCTGTGCGCTTGTTTTTTCCTCTCTAACCTTATATTAACTCTACTTATTATGTCTGGAGGTTAGAGAATTCATTTAGACTTAGGAAAATTCTTATTGTCATATGCTTCGGGTCAAGTTGTATAGAAATGATTAAAATATGGAAATAACATTTCATATTGAATTAATAGATGGGTGATGGTTCCATGATATAGCTTGTGGTCTGGTTGCCAATTGGAGTGAGCGTGAGGGTCGATAATTTAGCCTATTCCTGTTGTTGAATTTCGAACTGTACGTTACTTTAATAGTAATGCAGGATAAATGGTTGGCTGTTTGGCTTGGCTGTCTGCGGCTAGCACAAACTCTCAGTGACCCTGGCTTTGTGTTTACGTCAGTCTCTTGCAATTCGCTGCTCTGCACTCTGTCTGTTCCCTTGACCCTGGGAGTTTGTAACTGTCAAAATCATGTCAGTAGGTCATGGTAAATGGCTTTTCCATGACCTCCACATACCATGCTGAGGGCCTGGGTTGGTGTTGTTTTTATTCATTATATAAAAAAAAAACAATAGAAATATGCATCTATATGTATGGGAAAATTACTTGTTAATATTAAGATGGAAAAAGGGCCTATATACAACATCGGGATGGAACCCACGACCTCCTGCGTACCAGGCGAGGTACTTAACATCTAGCCATCGTGGTGATGATGATGAGAGAGACGCAAACTCCAAATTTACAGCAGCAGGCGTCGTCGGGGTAGGGATTGAACCCACGACCTCCTGCATACCAGGCGAGGTAGTTAACATCTCTTGTCGGCGTGGCCCCGCGTAGGGAAGCTCTTTACGCGGGCACCGCTGGACCACGAGGCCGCCCCGGTCCACGCGCTCACCGTGGTCGCGAACGACCGGGGCGGCCGCTCCTGCCGGGCGGAGGTCCTCGTGAGGGTGGAGGACATGGACGACTCGGCCCCGCGCTTCCTCGCGGGGTCGCCCCCCCGTGCCGTCGCCCTGCGTTGGCGCCACGCCGGCGTGGGGACGGCGGTGACGAGCGCGCGCGCCGTCGACTCCGAACTGGGTACGGTGACGACGAAGTTGACGATGACGACGAAGATGATGACAATGACGACGATGACGTACATACACACACGTGAGTGTGTACATTATGGGGAGCGGTGGTGTAGCGGTTAGCGCTACGCCGCGCTACGAACCCGGTGACCGGGGTTCGATTCCCGCTCACGGCCAACACCAGTGACGATTATCTAAACCGGTCCCGGGCCTCCCCTAGGTCGACTCAGCCTCAAATGAGTACCTGGTGCGGTGTGTAAACATCGCCAGTAGGGAGGCAAAGGCGGCCGGGCGTGGTGCTGGCCAACCACCCACTCGAGTGCCACAGTGCCGGCCTTTATAGGTGCTACTCGCTGACAGCACTTGCCCCAAAAGTCTGAGGCTACACGTGGGATCTTTAGCTTTGGCGATCTGGACACATTCCCATCGGTGAGCTCCTCCAGCAGGCAAGGCTGCGTTGGCTGGGTCATGTGGCCTGCATGCCCAGCCACCGCATGCCGAAACAGCTTTTGTTCGGCCGGATCGAGGGGGCTAAACGGGCGCGGCACGGGCTAGAGAAGAGATGGAGTGACGTGGTACAGGAGGACGTGGAGCTGAGTGGACTTGCCGATGACCGGTACCAGCGGTCTCGAGATCGGCCTCTGTGGAGGAGGCTCGTGAAGGACGCTACTGGGCAGTTGGAGGCAGTCGCCCTCCAACAACAACGGAGGGCGGAGGAGCGACGCTCACAACAACGAGCGGAGCGCCGGGTGGCTAAAGCACAGCAAGTTGGCACAGTAGGCGGTACAGGTGGTGCTTCAGCCAGTCATCTCGGTCATCTCAGTCAGTCGACCCGTGGCACCTGAGTCTGCCCCGTGACCTCCTGCCAGCGGGCGTTCGACACTTCACTTGACTGCCTCAAGGTGCACATTGCCTGGCACAAGCGCCGTGGTGACGCCACCGCCACTTAGTGGCGAATGGCGGTTGTTGTGTGTTTTAGGCCGCCGCCGCAGGGTGACTCACTTTCTGCTGGACTCGGCCGGCTACCGCTTCGCCATCGACGTCCGTTCGGGCCTCATCGTCGTCAAGCGTCCGCTGGAGCGCCGTGCCCTCTACAACCTCACGGTGCTCGCCCGCGCCGGGGGGGGGGGGCTCGGCGCCTTCCGCCACCGCGGCGATTTCCGTGTCCCTCCGTGACGACGATGACGTCGCCACCCCGGCGTTCCGGCGGCCGGCTTACCGCGTCACCGTGCCGGAGGACGCGGCGCCGGGCACCACGGTCGTCACCGTGGCGGCCACCTTCGGCGGGGCGGGCGCGCCGAGCTACGGCATCGCCAGCGGCAACGAGCTCGGGGCGTTCGGGATCGACCGGAGGCTCGGTGAGAGACGCGGCACGGGGCACAGACGGCGGCCCTCTTGGGTCTCTGTCTCCCATAGAATCACGCAGAGGTGCGTTTTGTGTGTGTGCTGTGTGTGTGCTGTGTGCATGCTGCGTGCGTGCTGTGTGCGTGCTGTGTGAGTGCGTGCTGTGTGTGTGCTGTGTGTGTGCTGTGTGTGTGTGTGTGCTGTGTGCGTGCGTGCTGTGTGCGCTGTGTGCGTGCGTGCTGTGTGTGCCGTGTTGCCCCAGGCGTCATAAGCGTCGTGGCGAGGGCCCTGGACTACGACAAGCGCCGCCACCACTACCTGACGGTGTGGGCCGCCGCCGCCAGCGACGGCGACGGCGACGACGCCGGAGGGGCGGCGACCTCGCCGAGCGCCGTTACCGTGGTGACCGTGGACGTCACCGACGAACCGCGGTTCGCCGCGAAGAGCGCCGTCGTCGGGGAGGAGGACGCCCTGCCTGGTGACGCCATCGTCACGGTAACGGCGTCGACCCGTGACGATGCCGGTTACGTCGTCGTCAGATCGTCGTCACGGTGACGGCGTTAACCTGTAACATCGCGTTTAGGTCGTCACTAAACCAGCAGAAGCAGCAGCAGCATGATGATGATCATGGTGGGTGGTAGGGTTTGTATCGTGGTTAAAGCTGTCTCTCTTGCGGTGTTTGTGTTGTGGTTGAAGCTGTCTCTCTTGCGGTGTTGTGGTTAAAGCTGTCTCTCTTGCGGTGTTTGTGTTGTGGTTGAAGCTGTCTCTCTTGCGGTGTTATGGTTAAAGCTGTCTCTCTTGCGGTGTTTGTGTTGTGGTTGAAGCTGTCTATCTCCGGTGGTTGTGGTTGAAGCTGTCTCTCTTGCAGTGTTGGGTTGAAGCTGTCTCTCTGCGGTGATTGTGTTGTGGTTGAAGCTGTCTCTCTTGCGGTGTTGTGGTTGAAGCTGTCTCTCTTGTGGTGTTTGTGTTGTGGTTGAAGCTGTCTCTCTCTTGCGGTGTTTGTGTTGTGGTTGAAGCTATCTCTCTTGCGGTGTTGTGGTTGAAGCTGTCTCTCTCTTGCGGTGTTTGTGTTGTGGTTGAAGCTGTCTATCTGCGGTGGTTGTGGTTGAAGCTGTCTCTCTCGCGGTGTTGTGGTTGAAGCTGTCTCTCTTGCGGTGTTTGTGTTGTGATTGAAGCTGTCTATCTGCGGTGGTTGTGGTTGAAGCTGTCTCTCTCGCGGTGTTGTGGTTGAAGCTGTCTCTCTTGCGGTGTTTGTGGTTGAAGCTGTCTCTCTCTGCTGTGTTTTGTGTTTTGTGCCACCGCCGTCTGTCTCCTTCACCGTCGCATCATCCGTAGAGCGGAGCAGCCGGCGACGCCAGCAGCGAGGAGGAGGAGTAGGAGGAGATTGCCACGTCCTCGCCGCTGCCGGCCGGTGGGCGGCGGGTCCACGTTTGACCGACGGAGCCCCTCGCTCGCTCGCTCGTTGCGGGAGCGTGTCCGCGTGCAGATCACTCAACTCGAGGCTGACGGATGTTGTTTTATTGTTGGTGCCTAATTGTACGTCGCCGCTTGGGGGATGCACCCCGCCAGGCGAGGATCGCACGCCTCCAACGTATCCGCTGTCGGTTAGCATCGGAGGGGACTTGTGGCTCGGCTCGGGCAAACGTTAGCTGCCACGGCAGTGCCCCGGTGCCATTGAATTAAAGCCCCTCCTCCTCGTTTTGTTTGTGTTGCAAGACAATTAGCATTTTGCTGTGCGGTGCGGAAACAAAAAACCGATTGCCCGCCGAGTAAGGGGCTGTTTATCTTTGTTTTTTGTTCAATGTTTTTTCTTCGAAACACATCGGCTCTGGTAGATGTTACTAAACCCGAAATCTTTTAATTTGCCACTGATAACGGTGCGTTGGATGCTCGCACTACTCTCTCTGTCCGCTGTAAAATTAACTCGATGCGTTCCCTTGACAGTTCTTTCCTCGGATTCTCTGCGAGCACCATCGACCCCCCCCCACCCCCCCCCCCCCCCCGTTGCACTGGAGCGGAGTGCCATTAAACAGCATCTCTTTTGTTTGCATTTTGACTGCTTGTGTTGTGGTTATTGCAAACACGATGCCTTGAATAAAGGTGTCAGTTTTTGTGCCAGTTAAAAGGGTAAAACCTATTTCTAAGTCACCCCCTGTGAGTGGCTGGCTAAAGTGCCATCTGTTGAGGAAGTACTGAAGGCGTTCCGGAGTCTGAGACCAGGAAAGGCAGCGGGTAGAGATGATCTCCCAAGCAAAATGCTGAGAGAGGGTGGCGTTTGTGCACAAACTGCCCTTTATGACATCATAACAACAGCCTGGACCACTGGACGGGTTCCGCAGGATTGGAAGGATGCCCTGGTGGTCCCCCTCTTTAAGAAGGGGGACCGCACAGACTGTAACAACTACAGGGGCATCTCACTCGTCAGTGTGCTGGGAAAGGTCCTGGCAAGGATTATTCAACATCGCCTTGCCAGGCACGCTGAGGAAAGGCTTGCGGAGCCCCAATGCGGTTTCAGGAAAGGGTGGTTGTTGTATATATAGGTGTTATGGAAATTGATGAAAATAATGAAAATTAAATGAAATTTGAGATTTGCATAATTTATCCGAAATTATGTTAATCAGTGTAATTATGCGCATAAATTATGCTGATTCGAGAGGTAATCGTATTAATTAATGCGAGTGGGCGTGGTTATGATAATGCTGGTCGTTATGGATTATCAGGTCGAGCCTCGGTGACTAGGATTGTGTTATGAATTGGAATGACGCAATTAATCGTATGCAGTGACGCAGGCGTTGTGAGCGTGAATGAGAGAGAGTCGATTCGACTCTGCTCTTTAATTCCGTATTATCGATAAAGATACGATTACTCTCGATTGAACATTACGAATTATGCGTGTTATGGATTATGTATGGTGATAGTGTGCTTTTGATAGGTCCCCAGGATTCAGATCTCATACGCAGAACAATATTATGCAGAATTTCAGGAAGAATCACACACAAACCTTCTGCTTTAATCAATTTTATTTCTAGCTAACTTTAATTTTTGGATAATATGAAAACTCAATCTCGGGATTTTGGAATTTCAACACAGCGTTAACATGATACCATCACGATTGCGTTGTTTCACCTCGATAGCGGCACCTGTGGTTAATTCCCGACGCGTAACGCAATCGATCGGTTGTTGAGAGAGAGATTAAAAACATGCGAACTATTCTATCAAACCTTAACTTTATAATATGCAAACTCGTATGCTTGAATTGTTACACAACACAGCACTTGGTCTTTGATTCGTATCCAATCCTTAATACATCCTGATATGCGAAGTTATTATGCTTGAAATCGTCAGCACAGTACCACGTTGATGTTCGTTCATTGATTCATAACGATTATGAATTTAAAGCGTTCGACTGAAATACTTCGAATTGCCTTATCAACACCACTCGATGGCCACAATGCTTCGTTACTTGAATTGTCACACAACACAGCATTCGGTCATTGATCATGCGCGGCCCTTAATGCAATTATTGTCACGTTGTTCACAATAGGATGACTGATTATTATGCAACGCTACTCGTTGACAGGGGCACTACAACCAGTATTATTCTTGGAGGCACAACTATGCGTTTCAATTCGTTATTTCATTCGTGGATACCAGCAAGATTATGCAGAAAGACAATATTAACGAACGACTCAAGTATTTCTAATCAACTTCTCAACGCGACTCAATGGGTGGCGATGTTTCCTTTTGATATCCTTATCTCGGGCCAATCTTTTAATTAATTGTGGCCAGACCCCTGACAGGGAACCGGTTGAACCCGCTCTCTATCCCCGCGAGCGGCGCTCCGTGGTGAGGTGCCAAGAATTAATCCTTGTTAATGGGTCAGTTGGTAATTTATGCGGTTAGAAGTACAGCCCCAGCACAATATTACAGAGAAAAATTATGAACACTCTTAAAAACGATGGATTATTCACTCGGTCGTTGCGATGTTTCCACAATCACGGATGGTTCAATGGCTTGAGGTTTTTAGGCTTTGTTAATGACCCGTGTGTGTGTGTTGAATGGTGTGAGTGGTGAAAGAGTAGGCCAATGTTTGGAATCGATTCTTTGCGTCAAGCAGACGTCTGGTTTGTGTTTAGTGGGGGGCAGTGTATCATACGTATCAGTTGATTCTTCTTTCAGTAGTTGGTTCGGACTCGACGGACGTTGGTGAACGAGTAGATGTGTTGTTGTAGCTGAGATGACCGTCTGGTAGACGGTGTTAGAAGCACGCCCGCAGCGGCGCGCTGGTGCTCCGTCGTCGGCGGTTGTAGATTGCAGGCTCACGATTCGCTCGTGGTGGCGCTGGCCGCTAACAGCGGCAGCGGGTCGCCAATTCGGCGAGTTGTAGAGACGTCTCCGGCGTCGGTGATGGCTGCTCTTCTGCTGAGATGAGTTGAGCGGGTCTTCTGCTGAGATGAGTAGAGATGAGTCTTCTTCTGTTGAGCTGAGTTGAGATCAGTCTTCTTCTGTTGAGCTGAGTTGAGATGAGTCTTCTTCTGTTGAGCTGCCCCCGAGGGCTGATGAGTTGGCCCCGAGGGCTGATGAGTTGATTTCAATGCTGAAACGGCTCCTTTTTATGCCAAAAATCTCTCTCCTTCTCGGCTCCCCCTCACGAGGCGGAGCTATCTTTGATCTGATCGTATGTCGGTGGGGGGGGGTTCGTGTGTCGGTGGTGGGGGGGTTCGTGTGTCAGTGTGTATGTTTGTGTGTGTGTCATTTATGACACGGTCCTGTTCGGGTCTTTCCTCAAGCCATAAACATCAAGACAACAGACACCTCGATTCATCTCGGTGGCGTCTGGTTGTCTGATCCCTCCACCCAGAGAGAGGGGCGGGTTCCCCCCCCCCCCCTTTTCCGTTCGCGTTCCGACGCACAAAGAAATGGTTAAGATTTTTTAAAGTTTAACATTTCACATCACAGTTGGTATCTCATCATACACAGTTATGATCCTGCTTGTGATTCATAGTATTTGATTTATTTCCAAGTGAAGATGCTCTTCTGAGCGTATGCATTTTATCACGTGCTGCAGGGAAAGACAAAGGTGGCCGGGAGCACCTCTTTATACTTTGACTTATATTTCTCAAATACCATTTGGTCCCATGTTCGCCAAGACTCGTGTTTGTAACTACGTCCTCCCGACACCTCTCGGTTTTACCGAGGTTCGAATTGTTATGATGGAATTATTAAAAAGAAAAATAATTATCATCCTGAGTTTAAGAGGTCCATTTCTTGATTGTTGGAATGCATATCCCTTGGTTCTGTAAGGTTCTATAATGGAATGTCGTGTAAGGTTAACACGTTGTTATTATTAATATTATTTTGCAATTTCCTTTAAAACTTTCTTTGCCTGGTTGCCGTGTGTGGGGTGGGTGTGTCTCCTAATCAAACCCGGCTGGCTTTTCCAGATGGCCCCTTGTGATAAGGTGTAATTCCTGCTTCTCCGCGCTGTGAGAGAGACAAATGTGGTCGGGGTTGCTTGGAATATTGTTTAAACTCTTTCGCAAGTTTGCCCGTTGTCTCATTCCTTCTCGATAACCTTTGATGTGACTCGGTATTCTTGCTCCAAGCTTTGTTTTAACAGTAAAAGTATTAAAGGTGAAAATCATTTGATAGCGAATTAATCATTGGATAATAATTAACTGATGTGTCTGGTGGCCTGTTCTTAATTGGAGTGAGCGTTAGGATCGCTAATTTTATCTTATTCTTGTTGTTGCCTTTTAATTTTTTTGTTGTTTTACTGGAAAATAAGGAAAAGAATATGTATACGATTTACCCTGTTGGCGTCTGGTGTCTGCTCTCTTGGTGTTCTGACCTCGGAGGGACCTTTCCTAAGGGGCCCATCAAACTCTTGTTCATCTGGAGATTTTCGCCGATAGCTGTTACATCCTCGCCTTGAGAGTTTTATTATTTCTTTATATCTCTATATGGCCTGTTTATGACCGACACCTGGTTTTTCGTGTTTCTGGCTTACGGGTTTGATTCATTATTAAAAAATATATATATTGTTTGTCATGAAAGAAAGGAAAAAGAAATCTGTGTATGCATCCGTAAATATTCTTATGGATATTAATTAGAAAAAGGGCCGTATACAACATTACACCCTTTTAAAAATGATCGGTGGTCTGCCACCGGTTATTTTTAATATTAAAGAAAAATGCCTTTTTCCACCATGAACCATCGACTGTCTTCCAGTTTGTGATTTTTCCTTACAACGCGCGCGTACGTGTCACAGCATGATTACATTTGAAATAAAAAATAAAAGAACAGGAAAAAAAAGGCAACATGTTACATCGGTTGTTATCAATTATTGCTTTGATTTTTGTTTCAGTTCCTGGGAAACACTGGATAGCGGTTTCGAGCCCGGTGGTACACCGTTTCCCTCCTGGCATCTCTTTGTTTAATGTTTACCAAGTTATTGGCAACCTTACTGCCACGTTTGGTCAAAAGTACAGAATAATTTTTCTCATGACCAGGTATTTTCGAGTAACCTGTGACCTTTCCATGCAACATCATCACATCGTCGTTTTGGTTCATCGTCGGTACGGCTTTAGCCAAATGAGCACGGTTCCTTGGTTCGTATCGGTAATTTTTTTTATCCCTCGCCTTCCCTGTGGGTTTATGTGGCGTGAAGCCATGTCGTACGCCACCAGGATTAGTACACAACACGAGTTTCCGTGCTCGACTGTTGGGGTCATTTGCCTTCTCCGCAGCCATGTGCAGATTTGCTGACTCCGTACCACGATCCGATTCCGTGCCTCGATTCGATTCCATGTTTTTGCGTGTGCTGGATTTCCACACATTCCCCAATCCATCATGGATTTTTGTCTCCGTAACGCGTTTCCCTGGCACTTTTACTGTACTCTCACGCAATGTTGCGACACAATTGATCGCGTTTCCATTTACCAAACAAGCATGTTCCTCCTCCCGATCCTGTTGGTTATCATTTCCTGTTAGATCACGCTTCATGGTTAATTTTCCTTGTTCAATAGGTGGGTTCACCACGGGAGCGACTCTCGCGTTCCCTACCACATCAAAGTGGGTGCATGACGCATTTAGTTTTCCACAATCATGGTTCCCCTCCTGGTTCTGTTTGTAACCTCCAGCCTGCTTGATTTTTTCGAAGGGGTGTGATTTTTTTTTCAGATCAGCGGACACCTCTTTCCCTGTCATTTTCCTCTCAACCAGTGTGAGCGATTTATCACGTGCCCATGTCACCCTCTTTGTTACAGCCAAGCCATGTGTGCCCCTTGTGTATCGTGGAATGGGGAATCGGCGTGATTCTGCTCTTGGCCTATATGCGCCATGATTCTCGCGATTATGTGTCTTTGTGTGTCGTGGCCGCCCATTCTCTATGTGCCACTGTCGACCGTAATTGTTATCTCGCCATCTGTGTGGGTAATTTTGGCCGGCTGTGTGCCGCTGCATTGGGTGAAGATATGGTCCTGCTCTTTGCTTCCACCCGTGGCGATTGTCGCAAATACGCGTCTCTGCACGCTGCGAACGCTCTCGGTCTGTGTGCCGTGGAATTGAGCACTGGTCTGACTTTGCTCGTGGTCTCCACACGTTGCGATTCTCGCAAATACGCGTCCCTGCATGCTGCGATCGCTCCTGGTCTGCGTGCCATTGTCTCGTGTAATTGTTATTTGACCACCCGTGTATGTAATTATGTTGGTAATCCATGGGTGCTTTTTGTTTTCTGCACTGTGGGCCTGCGTGCATCAAATGCCTCACATGTTTTTTATTTTCCTCTGATAGGCTGGTTGCCTTGTCCCGTTCACTGTGTGCTGTGAAATCATTGTTTTTAGCCCGGTACAGTCAAGCCATGTGTGCCCGATCCACTATGTGGTCTAAGGAGGCTGTCTCTGGATTCAAGACCATTCCCACAATTTCTGTAATCTCTGGACTCAAAGATCCAAAAAACATAATTTTGAACCTTTTGTCACCTTCGTGATACTGATCCACATCGCCCGCATAGTACGCTCTTTTAAACCGCATGAGGTAATCCCGAGGATCCTCGTCTGCACACTGGGTCATAGATTTTGCAGCGTTAAATCCCTCAGACAGTGTTGAATATTCTCCAAACTTCCGAATCACTGCCAGGCTCAGCTTTTTAAAATCGTTCCGAACCTCGTATGGTAGCGATTTTACCCATGATATGGACTGTCCATGCAAGCTGCGTTTCAGCAAACTCGCTTTTTCATCCGTTTTCCTCAGACCCCTGATCATTGCTTCTGCTTCTACCGTTGCGATGTGAGTGTGAATGTCCCTGTTCTTATTGTGTGGATCAAAATAGGGAATTCTGACGAGAGCTTTGTCCATCAATTTCAGAGTGTTACTACTGAACGAGTATTCGGAAAGTTGATCATCGTCATCCGAGTCAGATTCGGATGAGTCATTAACATCACGGTGGCGTTGCTTAACATGATTTTTGTAGCGTATTTTGCGCCTGTAACGTGGGTCAACTTTGCTCGGTGACTCATGTTTGTCCCATGGCTAATACTTATGTGGTTTTTGTGGGGTGTTTGATTTATATTTGTCTGGTGCGTCGTGCCTGTCTCGATGTTTGTGTCGGCCGTCTGTGCGTGGTGTGCGTTTTCCTGGAGAGTTGCCTCGGAGCTTCGGCTCCGCCCTTTCTCGCGTTATTAGTACAGAATCTCCTGGTGATTTAGTTTTAATATTCTGTCTCACTCTGACTTCGGGGTTATCAGTCCCACCTGTTTCTTTTCCGAAATTTTCCTCCCATAATCTCTGTTTGTCTGTCTGTGCGAGAGGGTCTGAGTTCAGCGTAGTTATTCCTGATGTTTTTACATCGTGTTCGCTTTTCTCCCATTTTATCCAGTTCTTAAGCAGTGTCCCAATGTCATCAATACAGCTCCCCTTCCATGTGTCTCCCTGATTTGTTTGCTCTGTAGCAGATCGGCCTGACCATTTTGGTACAAGTTCCCAATATCCCGCAATCCACTCAAAAAATACTCTTAATACGAGCATCTCTGGAATTTCACTTCAGAGTGCATATCAAAACAGTTGTATCCAGAATGCATCAGTTCGACTCGTGTGACTCTGGTATTCCCTTCAGAGTACGTATAAAAACACTTGTATCACAGGATGTAGTCAGTTTGACTCGAGCAAATAATCTTACTTCAACTGTCTTTGTTATACCCTGTTACTCTGGAATTTCCCTTCAGAGTGCGTTTTTTTGTTTGTTTTACACCCGTTACAGTCACAGGGTAACGTTAGATCATAAAACCTTGGTTAATACAACAGTGATTTGTTCCTTAATTCGAGCATAAACTGTCTGCGAGAGATCCCGGACGACGCGCCCATTATGTTGTATATATAGGTGTTATGAAAATTGATGAAAATAATGAAAATTAAATGAAATTTGAGATTTGCATAATTTATCCGAAATTATGTTCATCAGTGTAATTATGCGCATAAATTATGCTGATTCGAGAGGTAATCGTATTAATTTATGCGAGTGGGCATGGTTATGATAATGCTGGTCGTTATGGATTATCAGGTCGAGCCTCGGTGACTAGGATTGTGTTATGAATTGGAATGACGCAATTAATCGTATGCAGTGACGCAGGCGTTGTGAGCGTGAATGAGAGAGAGTCGATTCGACTCTGCTCTTTAATTCCGTATTATCGATAAGGATACGATTACTCTCGATTGAACATTACGAATTATGCGTGTTATGGATTATGTATGGTGATAGTGTGCTTATGATAGGTCCCCAGGATTCAGATCTCATACGCAGAACAATATTATGCAGAATTTCAGGAAGAATCACACACAAACCTTCTGCTTTAATCAATTTTATTTCTAGCTAACTTTAATTTTTGGATAATATGAAAACTCAATCTCGGGATTTTGGAATTTCAACACAGCGTTAACATGATACCATCACGATTGCGTTGTTTCACCTCGATAGCGGCACCTGTGGTTAATTCCCGACGCGTAACGCAATCGATCGGTTGTTGAGAGAGAGATTAAAAACATGCGAACTATTCTATCAAACCTTAACTTTATAATATGCAAACTCGTATGCTTGAATTGTTACACAACACAGCACTTGGTCTTTGATTCGTATCCAATCCTTAATACATCCTGATATGCAAAGTTATTATGCTTGAAATCGTCAGCACAGTACCACGTTGATGTTCGTTCATTGATTCATAACGATTATGAATTTAAAGCGTTCGACTGAAATACTTCGAATTGCCTTATCAACACCACTCGATGGCCACAATGCTTCGTTACTTGAATTGTCACACAACACAGCATTCGGTCATTGATCATGCGCGGCCCTTAATGCAATTATTGTCACGTTGTTCACAATAGGATGACTGATTATTATGCAACGCTACTCGTTGACAGGGGCACTACAACCAGTATTATTCTTGGAGGCACAACTATGCGTTTCAATTCGTTATTTCATTCGTGGATACCAGCAAGATTATGCAGAAAGACAATATTAACGAACGACTCAAGTATTTCTAATCAACTTCTCAACGCGACTCAATGGGTGGCGATGTTTCCTTTTGATATCCTTATCTCGGGCCAATCTTTTAATTAATTGTGGCCAGACCCCTGACAGGGAACCGGTTGAACCCGCTCTCTATCCCCGCGAGCGGCGCTCCGTGGTGAGGTGCCAAGAATTAATCCTTGTTAATGGGTCAGTTGGTAATTTATGCGGTTAGAAGTACAGCCCCAGCACAATATTACAGAGAAAAATTATGAACACTCTTAAAAACGATGGATTATTCACTCGGTCGTTGCGATGTTTCCACAATCACGGATGGTTCAATGGCTTGAGGTTTTTAGGCTTTGTTAATGACCCGTGTGTGTGTGTGTTGAATGGTGTGAGTGGTGAAAGAGTAGGCCAATGTTCGGAATCGATTCTTTGCGTCAAGCAGACGTCTGGTTTGTGTGTAGTGGGGGGCAGTGTATCATACGTATCAGTTGATTCTTCTTTCAGTAGTTGGTTCGGACTCGACGGACGTTGGTGAACGAGTAGATGCGTTGTTGTAGCTGAGATGACCGTCTGGTAGACGGCGTTAGAAGCACGCCCGCAGCGGCGCGCTGGTGCTCCGTCGTCGGCGGTTGTAGATTGCAGGCTCACGATTCGCTCGTGGTGGCGCTGGCCGCTAACAGCGGCAGCGGGTCGCCAATTCGGCGAGTTGTAGAGACGTCTCCGGCGTCGGTGATGGCTGCTCTTCTGCTGAGATGAGTTGAGCGGGTCTTCTGCTGAGATGAGTAGAGATGAGTCTTCTTCTGTTGAGCTGAGTTGAGATCAGTCTTCTTCTGTTGAGCTGAGTTGAGATGAGTCTTCTTCTGTTGAGCTGCCCCCGAGGGCTGATGAGTTGGCCCCGAGGGCTGATGAGTTGATTTCAATGCTGAAACGGCTCCTTTTTATGCCAAAAATCTCTCTCCTTCTCGGCTCCCCCTCACGAGGCGGAGCTATCTTTGATCTGATCGTATGTCGGTGGGGGGGGGTTCGTGTGTCGGTGGTGGGGGGGTTCGTGTGTCAGTGTGTATGTTTGTGTGTGTGTCATTTATGACACGGTCCTGTTCGGGTCTTTCCTCAAGCCATAAACATCAAGACAACAGACACCTCGATTCATCTCGGTGGCGTCTGGTTGTCTGATCCCTCCACCCAGAGAGAGGGGCGGGTTCCCCCCCCCCTTTTCCGTTCGCGTTCCGACGCACAAAGAAATGGTTAAGATTTTTTAAAGTTTAACATTTCACATCACAGTTGGTATCTTATCATACACAGTTATGATCCTGCTTGTGATTCATAGTATTTGATTTATTTCCAAGTGAAGATGCTCTTCCGAGCGTATGCATTTTATCACGTGCTGCAGGGAAAGACAAAGGTGGCCGGGAGCACCTCTTTATACTTTTGACTTATATTTCTCAAATACCATTTGGTCCCATGTTCGCCAAGACTCGTGTTTGTAACTACGTCCTCCCGACACCTCTCGGTTTTACCGAGGTTCGAATTGTTATGATGGAATTATTAAAAAGAAAAATAATTATCATCCTGAGTTTAAGAGGTCCATTTCTTGATTGTTGGAATCCATATCCCTTGGTTCTGTAAGGTTCTATAATGGAATGTCGTGTAAGGTTAACACGTTGTTATTATTAATATTATTTTGCAATTTCCTTTAAAACTTTCTTTGCCTGGTTGCCGTGTGTGGGGTGGGTGTGTCTCCTCATCAAACCCGGCTGGCTTTTCCAGATGGCCCCTTGTGATAAGGTGTAATTCCTGCTTCTCCGCGCTGTGAGAGAGACAAATGTGGTCGGGGTTGCTTGGAATATTGTTTAAACTCTTTCGCAAGTTTGCCCGTTGTCTCATTCCTTCTCGATAACCTTTGATGTGACTCGGTATTCTTGCTCCAAGCTTTGTTTTAACAGTAAAAGTATTAAAGGTGAAAATCATTTGATAGCGAATTAATCATTGGATAATAATTAACTGATGTGTCTGGTGGCCTGTTCTTAATTGGAGTGAGCGTTAGGATCGCTAATTTTATCTTATTCTTGTTGTTGCCTTTTAATTTTTTTGTTGTTTTACTGGAAAATAAGGAAAAGAATATGTATACGATTTACCCTGTTGGCGTCTGGTGTCTGCTCTCTTGGTGTTCTGACCTCGGAGGGACCTTTCCTAAGGGGCCCATCAAACTCTTGTTCATCTGGAGATTTTCGCCGATAGCTGTTACATCCTCGCCTTGAGAGTTTTATTATTTCTTTATATCTCTATATGGCCTGTTTATGACCGACACCTGGTTTTTCGTGTTTCTGGCTTACGGGTTTGATTCATTATTAAAAAAAATATATATTGTTTGTCACGAAAGAAAGGAAAAAGAAATCTGTGTATGCATCCGTAAATATTCTTATGGATATTAATTAGAAAAAGGGCCGTATACAACACAGATGCCATATTTTCTGTCCGTTTGCTACAGCAGAGGTGTAGGGAATTCCAGCAAGACCTACATCTCTGCTTTATTGACCTGGTCAAGGCCTATGATACCATCAGTAGCCCTGGGCTCTGGGTCGTTCTTCGTGCTTTTGGAGTCCCTGACCATCTGCTCACGATCATTAAGGACCTTCATGATGGTGAGCGGGCCCGGGTAAAACTACGTAGCCGGGAGTCAGAGCCATTCCCTGTACACCTTGGGGTGCGACAGGGATGTCCTCTGGCTCCCACATTATTTAACATCTATTTTGACCACGTAGTTCGTGAAGCCTTCAATATCTATACCGGGGGAATCTCCATTTGGTACAGATATAATGGGAGGCTGATCGATGCCCGGGTGCGGTAAAGGGATGGCTCCTTATTACTCAACCACGTTATGCATGCCGATGATTTGGTAATAGCTGCTCATTCAGAGGAGGAGTTGGAGACGCTGCTGCTGAGACTGGAGCGTGCCGCTAAGAGATGGGGCCTTACCATCAGCCCCACCAAAACTAAGCACCTGCCTGGGTATTTTGTACCATCGTACACTCCACCCCCACAGCTCCCAATCGGTGATGGGGCAGTTGTGGAGAGAGTGGAGAGTTTCCCATACCTGGGCAGTGTGCTTATGACCGGCTCCAGTTTAACAGCAGAGGTCTCACTCCGAATCAGTCGAGCGGCAATATCTTTTCATCGGTTGCGTAACGCTGTGTGGAAGCTACCTGGTCTGTCGCTCCGCACTAAGCTTCAGGTCTTCTCGGCCATGGTCATTCCCTCCCTTCTCTACGCTTGCGAAACGTGGACCCCCCTAATGGAACATCTTCACCAGTTAGAAACATTTAGGCTAGCCTGCCTACGATCCATCCTGGGTTTAACCAGGCTGGATTGTGTGAGGAGCTCACAAATTTTAGAAAGATCTGGGAAAGGTCCCATCGGTGAGCTCCTCCGGCAGGGAAGGCTGCGTTGGCTGGGTCATGTAGCCCGCATGCCCAGCCACCGCATGCCGAAACAGCTTTGGTTCGGCCGGATCGAGGGGGCTAAACCGGCACGGCACGGGCTAGAGAAGAGGTGGAGTGATGTGGTACAGGAGGACGTGGAGCTGAGTGGACTTGCCGATGACTGGTACCAGCGGTGTTAAGATCGGCCTGTATGGAGGAGGTTCGTGAAGGACGCTACTGGGCAGTTCGAGGCAGTCGCCCTCCAACGACAACAGAGGGCGGAGGAGCGACACTCACAACAACGAGCGGAGCACCAGGTGGCTATAGCACAGCAGGTTGGCACAGTAGGGGGCATAGGTGGTGCATCAGCCAGTCATCTCAGTCGACCCATGGCACCTGGGTCCTCCCCGTGACCTGCCAGCGGGCGTTCGACACTTTACGTGGCCTCAAGGTGCACATGGCCTGGCACAAGCGTCGTGGTGACATTACCGCCACTTAGTAGCGAATGGCGGTTGTGTGTGTATGCATGATGGTGTGTGTTGGTGTGTGTGTGCGAGTATTTGTGTAAGTGTGTGTTGGTGTGTGAGTGTATGATGGTGTGTGAGTTTGTGTGTGCGAGTGTGTGTTGGTGAGTGTGTGATGGTGTGTGAGTGTATGATGGTGTGTTTGTGTGCGAGTGTGTGTTGGTGTGTGTACGATGACGGAGTGCACCTATCCTGGCACAAGCACCGTGGTGACGGAACCGCACTGCGCTATAAACCTGGGCCATTTGAGTTCGATTCCCGACTACGGCTACCATCAATGGAGAGTGATTTCTGAACTATCGTGGGTCTCGCCTAGGTCAACTCAGCCTTGAATAAGTACCTGCTCGGGTTCATTAAAATATACCGGCGGAGACAAATGCGTCCACGCGTGGTGCTGGCCAGGCCAAACCAACCCCTCGTGTTCCACGCCGGCCTTAATAGGTGCTCGCTAACAGCCCTTGCCACAACAGTCCGTGCAGGCACTCTGGAGGTGCTTTGCATTCGTCTGCGAGTCTGTGTGTTGGGTGAACACGGCCGAGTGAGTTTTGCGATGCAAGTGAGTGGTCGTGTGCGTGCGTTTCATTTCATGATCCCAGCGACTCCGATCACGGCCACCAACACACGAGTGACCATTATCCGAAGCCAGTTTCGGGGTCTACCCCTAGGTAGACTCGGCCTGAAAACGAAGGCCCGGCACGGTGGGTAAACATCGCCACGTTAGGGAGACAAAGGCGGCCGGGCGTGGTGTTAGACACCCATCCCTTCGTGTGGCGTGCCGGCCTTCACAGTTGCTCACTGACTGCACTTGTCCCAAAGTCTGGTCAGGCTCTACGGGGGATCTTTGTCTTTGTATGTGTGTGTATGTGTGTGTACGTGTATTTGGGTGAATGGGTGGGTGAACGGCTGGGTACATTCGTTGGAGGTTAGATGAGTGGACGGGTAGGTGAGTGCGAGTTTGGGTGAGGGGGTGGGTGAGTGGATGGGTAGATGAGTGGTAGATGGGGCGAGTAAGCGGGTGAGTGAATGAGTGAGTGGGTGTGCATTGGCGAGCGGATGGGTAGATGAGGGGTGGGTATATAGATGAGTGAGTGGATGGGTGAGTTAGTGGGTCAGTGGGTTTAAGCAGGTCTGTGGGTAGGTGGATTAGTGGACGGGCAAGTAGGCAGGTGAGTTGGTGGGTGAACGGGTAAGTGCTAGAGTGCGTGGCTAAGTGAGTGGGTGAGTGAGCGTATCAGGTGGGTGAGTGAGAATCGGGGAGTACGAGTGGTTGGGTGGGTGGATAGGTCGGAGTGTAGCTGAGTGAGGGCTAGGCAGCTTCGGTGAGTGGGTCGGGCTTTCACGACCAACATTATTATTCATAATTGGTTTTGTCTGGGTTAGGTCGAGTAAAAATGCGTTGAAAAACCGAACACAGGCAATGAATAACAAGCATCACGTGACTCAAACGTTAGCCAGATGTATCGCTGCTTCAGCGTTTCGCTGGAGGTGACACCCAGCACCATTGGGCTGTCAACAGGAACTCGGATCTCGCGTGAAAGCGCATCCTGATCCAGGTCCTGGAGTGGATGCCAAGACGCCAATGGCACAGTCGTGCACGTGGACCGAATTGAGGAGTTGGTTGTCGAATTTACTAGTTGGTTTCTAGTTGATTGGCCGGCTAGGTTAATGTAACAACCATATTCATTACTCTTTGGGTCTATCGGTGAAGTCACGTAGATATGAAAAAATCACGACGTTTCGATCGCAACGCAAAGCAAAGCAATCGTCTTCAGGTGAAAAAATACAGCGGGAGAACTGCTGAGGCAGGAGAAATATCACCTCAGCAGTATTTTTTCACCTGAAGACGATTGCTTGTGTTGCAATCGAAATGTCGTGATTTTTTATTATTATTTTTCTATCTACGTGACTTTACCGAAAGACCCAAAGAGTGTGAATTCCTGAAGTCACGAAAGCTTGAAGTCAAGATTTAACCTTATTAATTGTTATACAGCACAACCGTGAAAACCTACACAGTAGTTACTATGACTGTCTATGTTATCCATATGTGTAGTGGAGTAAACAATACGCAAAGGAATTTGCCACATACAGTACATACAGACAGACAAGGAGAACGGGTCACATGAGGTTGAACAGGTGGTCGAGTCACGGGTGGCGTAAACAACCCGAAGTAATTAAGGGAGTCGTGGCACGAGGGCTGTGATTGGTCGAGAGGCTGTTAGCGTTAAGTGGTGGCGTCTGAATGTCTGATGAAGGGGACAGGTGCGGGCTGGCGGAAAACGGCCAGCGAGCCATGTGGCAATTAAAGCTAATGCGAAAGGGGATAAAACGCGAGGTGATTTGAACGGAGAGAGAGTTGTTGCTGGGCAGTTGTTGGCGAGAGGTGGAGTGATGTGAAGAGGACAGCTGGCAATGTTAGGGAAGAATAGATAGAGCCGAACCCCAAAGACAGTAAATAGCAATAGGGAGAGTTAGCATTAGCGGAGAAAAATAGAGTCACTGTTTGTGAATAGATAGATGGAGTCATTGTGTGTGAATAGATAGATGGAGTCACTGTGTGAGAATAGACAGGCAGGCTACTGTGTGTGAATAGATAGAAGAAGAACCACTGTGTGTGGAAGGGAAGTCACTGCGTGTGAAGAGATAGCGGCGATACTGTGTGTGAGGGGATAGAAGACAAACCACTGTGTGTAGAAGGGAAGACATTGTGTGTGAAGAGATAGAGGAAGAAACACTGTGTGTGGAAGGGGATGCACGGACGATGCTGAAGTAAATCGGAGTGTCCGAGTTGGCGGAGCGCAAAGAGAATTACTGTGTGTACGGAACGATGGAATAATAGTGACGGCGGAAAAAGAGACGGTTGTCGTCCGAGTGAATTGCGGCCTGGAAGCGTATTATTAAATAATACACATTACATTTTGATTTAAAGAATTACTAATCTACAACTCATTACTAATCATAACCAATGACTGATTACTAATCGATTATATAATTACATTACCCCCCCCTCCTCCGCCTCTAATCACTGCACCTGATGAGTTAAGTGATGACGTCACCCTGCTGCTCTATATAAAACCGGGAGCAAGCGAGGGCTTTACCATTCTGACGAATTGCCCGATGATGCTGGAAGTATTTACCAGCGAAACGTCGTACTCAAACTGTAAATGTGGATTAACTCTTCAACACAGCGGTGGGCTGAAGTAGTGAATTATTTGTCTTTTGTCAACGTGACACTTTTTTTGCTGATTGGCCGTGTCGGGTGGTGGAGGGTTACGACACATTTATAAATAAACGCGATGTAACCCAAAAACCTTTATTATGAATAATATTGGTCGCGAAAGCCTACGTGTTAAACTTATTATGGACTACATTTGGTGTCAGAAAAAGTACGGAACACGCCACGATGTCAAGGAAAGCGGCAAATAAAATAAATGTGCCAGTGGACTCGGGCGGCGACAGCGACAACGACAATTTGCAGCCCGGCCAGATGGCCGGCAGTACTCCGGACGGCGACAGCGGTTCGGGTGGTGCTGAAGGCCTGGGATCGCCAGAGGATTGGCGAGTCCTCATGACCCAGTGGGAGGCCAGGATGGAGAAGTTGTCGGAGGAGTTCCAGAACTTCTTGACGGAGAACCGCATTCAACTACCCGTACCGGGTCCACCGCCAGAGGTTGCCGCTCAGCCGGAGTGGTTGGAAGATTCTGACGACGAAGACGACCAGTCAGCGGGACCGCCACGACGGCTACACGTACAATGATTTGAGGCCAAAGTGGGAGATTGGACGGCGTTCATACGAAGATTCCGTGCGGCTTACGAGTACCTGAATTGGACGGAAAGTGCCGCGTTACGAGCACTGCCGACGGCATTGGATGATGACTCCTTGGCGACTTTTAACGGACTCCCTGCCGCTGTCAGAAAAACATTGGACGGTGCTATTGCGGCAATGAGGAAGGTCTACGAGCCGCGGTCGGTCGCCAAACGTCGATTTCAACAGAGGAAACGGGAGGCCACGGAGTCCCCCCTGGCATTTCGCAGCGCCTTGCTGGCCCTCGCCCAGGTTGCGTACCCGGCGATGGACGAGGAGGGCTGGGACTCCCTGCTGCAAGAGAAGATGATACAGCTGGCAAAGGAACTGAAAGTCGTCTTGTTGCTCCCAGACAAGGATGATGACGACGACGTGTCATCGTTGCTGATCGCCAGGAACATACAAGTCAACCTTGATATACGAGATGAACCAGCGGCGGCGGTAGCGCAGCCGTCGCTGACGACCCCTGCCGGGGCTGCGAGCACGGTGGCGGTGGTGGTGGACGAGGCGCCGCCGATGGCAGCGGCGGCCGGGGTGTCGACCGGAGACCGACGGCATTGTCCCGGGGCATTTGGAGATGGCGTGCATCGGACATGCTACGAGTGCGGGCGGAGGGGTCATCTCGCCCGCGACTGCTGGAGACGAAGAGGTTGTCCTCCATGGGCGCCGAACTACTACAGCGGGCGGTTCCCCCAAGACCAAAGATCCCGGGTGAGTCGAGATGCATTCAATACAGGGCCGCCCTATCCACATCACTCATCCGCGTCATCTCACCCGTATTCATCGGGTTCGGATAGTACGCATGGCCGGGATACGTGCGGCGTGTTGGTACATCGTGTGTTGGGGGCCGCGCCAGGATCGTTGGATGTGATGGGGCGTCGGCGACTCTCATTTCGTTGCAAACTTTTCGGTCGCTGCCGACGTCGCCTGGCTCATTAGCGCCAGTGGAAGGGCCATGCGTAGCGGCAATCGGGGGTAGTTTGGGCATTATGGGCTGCGTGGTTGCGACAATTCAAATTGGGGAGGTGATTGTGACGGGAAGTGTTTTGGTTTCAACGGCCTTGGCGGTACCGTGTTTGTTGGGCACAGATTTCTTGCAAAAGATGCCAATTAAGATTTCAGTGGAAAGAGGTTGTTTGGAATTACCGTCGGGGAGATGTATGAAATTTTTGGGGATACCTTCGAAATTTGCGGTGGTGAACGCTGTGGTGCAGGCCGTGGTGAGCCGCACCGTGCGTGTCCCTCCTGCATCGCAAATTTTGATACCTCTACGGTTAAAGAAGGAATTGCCTTGGGATGAGCTGCAGGAGGGATTGCTGTTAACACCCTCAAATGCTGTATCGAGAATGCCCACCGTGGTAGGGGCTTTGACCATAATACCAACGTATTGCGATCCTTTCATTCAAATTGTAAACACGGGGCACGAAGAGGTTGTTATTCAAGAGGGCACTACGTTGGCGCACGCGATGGGTGCGCCGGGTCCAGAAACGAAAACATGCTTGCCTAGGGGACAGGATGAAATGTTGTCAAGGGAGGAAGACGATCCGGAATGGTTAAGGGATCTTTACAAACAAAACCCAGAGTTATCGCCTGTGCAGCGGTCGGGTTTGCATGCGTTGCTAGTGGAATTTAAAGATGTGTTCATTTCAGGGAAATACGACGTGGGTCGAACGATGTTGTTGCAGCATCGTATTGACACGGGGAACGCACCCCCGATCAGGTTAAATTCACATCGTGTAGGTCCTCTTGAGAAAGAATGTATTCGGCGATCTGTTGATGAAATGCTAGAGCACGATATTATCGCCCCATCGTCCAGCCCCTATTGTCCTCGTTAAAAAACGTGACTGAACCATGCGATTTTGTTTTGACTATCGGAAATTGAATAAAGTTTCGGTGGCGGAAGCGTACCCGCTTCCACGAATTGATGATTCGCTGGACACCCTGTCCGGCGCCAGAATCTTTTCGACCCTCGAATTGTTGTCGGGCTTTTGGCAATTGCCCCTGGATAAAGAGTCAAAACCTAAAATGGCATTTCGGACACCACAAGGATTGTATCAATTTAACGTGCTCCCGATGGGACTCCACTCAGCGCCGGCGACCTTCCAGCGATTAATGGAACTCGTGTTGTTGGGCCTGCAGTGGGAGTCGTGCTTGATATATTTAGATGATGTGATTGTTTCAGTAGGAATTTCGATGAACATTTGCAACGGCTGCGCGCCGTTTTTGGCAGAGTGCGGCGCGCTGGATTGAAATTTAAACCACAGAAGTGCCAATTGTTGAGAACATCGGTGAAGTATTTGGGGCACGTCGTTAGTGCGTCAGGAGTGGCCACTGATCGGGAAAAGACGAGTTGTGTGCGTACATGGCCAGTGCCGAAAACAGCAGGGGAAGTGCGTAGCTTTGTGGGCTTTGCATCGTATTATCGGCGGTTCGTTAAGGATTTTGCCACGATTGCTCGACCATTGCATACGCTGACCGGGAAAGGTGTAAAGTTTCAATGGGGGATTGCTGAACAAAAATCGTTTGAAGCGTTGCGGGCCGCACTGGCGGACGCACCGCCGTTGGGATACCCAGATTTTACGAAGCAATTTATACTTGACACGGATGCCTGTGATACGGGCATAGGCGCGGTTTTGTCACAAAGGTTGATGGCGTCGAGAGAGTGGTGCCATATGGCAGCCGGGTGTTATCGCCGGCGGAGCAAAAATACTGTGTGACGCGTAGGGAATTATTGGCGATTGTCCATTTTGTGCGCCAGTACCGACCGTATCTATACGGCAGGGAATTTTTGATCCGCACTGATCACGCGGCGCTACAGTACTCGCTGCGCATGGATCAGCCATCGGGGCAAATGGCTCGCTGGATTGAGACCCTCCAGGAGTACTCTTTCACGATCCAGCATAGGAAAGGGACGCACCATGTAAACGCGGATGCTTTGTCGAGGTTGCCGCGACCGGCTGAGACGTGTCGGTGCAAAGAGGGCTCGGTGCGTTGCGGCCCGCCGCTGCAGGAGGTTCCGCAAACGGTCGCTGCAGCGGGTTCGGGGGTGCCAGGGATAGTCCCTGGAGCAGAAATTGGACTGTTGGGGTTGTCATTGAAGCAGTGGAAGCAACTGCAGGTGGAAGATTCCTCGCTGACCAGGATGAGGCTGCGTGCCTCTCATTCAAGGGGATCGGAGGATCGCCAATTTTTGATGTTAACGGAAGGGTTGCTTGTTTGCTGGGATGTGGAAGCACAAAAATTTTGTATTGTTGTCCCGAAGGTGTTGCGGGGGAAACTGATTAACGAGGTACATGAGAAATTGCTGCATCTGGGGGAGAAGAAGACCGCGTTGATGGTGGGGAGTGAATTTTACTGGCCGGGAATGTTTAACGATGTGAAACAGCATGTAAAAGCGTGCCAGGAATGTGCACGGAGGAAAGCGCCGGCACGGCCATATCGTGTCCCTTTGCAATCGATTCAAGTTTCGAGAGTGAACGAAATTGTGGCACTGGATATTTTGGGTCCGTTTCCCGTCACCCCCCGAGGGCACAGATATTTGCTCGTCGGGGTGGAATACTTAACTCGTTGGCCGATGGCATGGCCGCTAGTAGACCAGTCAGCGACGTCGATCGCTGAGGCTTTATTGAATGGATACGTATTAGATAAGGGGGCCTCGGAACATTTGCTTACTGACCAAGGCAGAAATTTTTCATCTAAATTGATTAAGGACGTGTGTGACTCGATGGGGACCAAAAAGATTCGGACGTCCCCGTACCACCCGCAGACTGACGGGATGGTCGAGCGGCTGCATAGGACGCTGACGTCCATGCTTTGTCACCAAGTAAACACCGCTCAAGATGATTGGGATCTGCATGTGGCAGCGACGCTGGCCGCGTATAGATTGGCCCCGCATGCCTCAACGGGGTACTCGTCATTTTTTCTGATGTATGGACGGGAACCGGAAGCGCCGGCTATTGTGAAATTGGGAATTCGAAAACGGGAGAAATCTACGACGGTGCCTGCTCCGATGCAGGTGGCTTTAGACCGTCTGAGGGAAGCCCGGGAGGCTGCATTGAAAAATACAGCACAACGACAAGCCGCTAACGAAAGATTGTTCGGCAGGCAGCGGCCACGAGAGCCGTGGAGTGTTGGAGATAAAGCCTGGTTGCACTGCCCCATGGTGCCGGTGGGAACGTCCCCGAAATTTCACCGCCCCTGGCAGGGGCCCGTTGATATTGTGGAGGTTTTACGGGATCAGAGTGTGCGAATAAAATTCGGTCGTCAGACATGGTTTGTTCACTCGTCGCGCCTGAAGAAATTTGTGTTACCATATGATGCGTCATCCCCCATCCGAGAGCGGCCTGTATTGGATGTGTCCGACAAACCTGTAGGGAGGTCACAAGTGCGCGTGTCCCAGAGATCTGCCCCCCATGTGCCTGCAGGATCGCCCTTTTTGGGCAGGGTTACCGACCGCACGCCGATTGAACGGCCACAGATCCGGACCAATGGCCGTCCCGACCGGGAACGACGGACAGCCCCGCCAGCTGAGTGTCGCTGGGACAGGGATGGGCGCAGGGTTCATTGGCAAGACGAGCGAGGCCCTCCCTTACCACAGGGTATCCCCTGCAGGGGAGATGGACCGGCAGCGGGAAGCCGTTCCAGGAGGAATACAATACATTGACTTTGGGGGTTGGGAATTCTGTATAAAGGTGTGTGTGCATGTCATTGCGTGATTGTACAAAATGGTTGTATATTGCAAATACGTTATGTATATATGTTGTCATCGTTCCGTCCGCTTCACTCCACTACTCCAATTCGAGTATATCGTAGCCGGGGACGGCTAGGTTCTTTCATCACGGGGTGGGGGGGGGGGTGATGTAATGGAGTAAATAATACCCATAGGAAATGGCCATATACAGTACAGACAGACAAGGAGAACGGGTCACATGAGGTCAAACAGGTGGTCGAGTCGCGAGTGGCGTAAACAACCCGAAGTAATTAAGGGAGTCGTGGCACGAGGGCTGTGATTGGTCGAGAGGCTGTTAGCGTTAAGTGGTGGCGTCTGGATGTCTGATGAAGGGGACAGGTGCGGGCTGGCGAGAGACGGCCAGCGAGCCACGTGGCAATTAATTAAGGCTAATGCGAGAGGGGATAAAAGGCGAGGTGGTTTGAACAGAGAGGAGTTGCTGCTGGGGAGTTGTGCTGGAGAGTTGTTGCTGGGCAGTTGTTGGCGAGAGGTGAAGAGATACGAAGAAGACAGCTGGAAATGTTAGGGAAGAATAGATAGAGAGCCGGACCCCAAAGACAGTAAATAGCGATAGGGAGAGTCAGCGTTAGCGGAGATAGATAGAGTCACTGTGTATGAATAGATGGAAGTCACTGCGTGTGAAGAGATAGCGGCGATACTGTGTGTGAGGAGATAGAAGACGAACCACTGTGTGTGGAAGGGAAGTCACTGCGTGTGAAGAGACAGCGGCGATACTGTGTGTGAGGAGATAGAAGACAAACCACTGTGTGTGGAAGGGAAGACACTGTGTGTGAAGAGATAGGCGAAGAAACACTGTGTGTGGAAGGGGATGCACGGACGATGCTGAAGTAAATCGGAGTGTCCGAGTTGGCGGAGCACGGAGAGAATTACTGTGTGTACGGAACAATGGAATAAAAGTGACGGCGGAAAAAGAGACGGTTGTCGTCCGAGTGAATTCACGGCACTACATATATATGAAAGGGAAATGTGTGGATACGTGTGTCTGTTTGAAATGTTTAGCATACTTCCCAACGTGCCACACACTTGAAATTTGGCATGTGGGTATGTTCCATACTGTACACAATGTAAAAAAAATATAAAAAGTCTTTTGTATTTTGGGGGGGGGGGGGGGAATGACCATGAAGTGTCTGGCGTCAACCCGCAACACCTCTGAGTTAAGTGCTCTGCAATGCTTAGAGCTGTTAACAGCGTGCCAGGAGATTTTAGGTGGCGCATCGCTCCTGGCCGATGAAGCCATTGGTTTCTCGGGAGTTCAATACATATCCTCCGTGCGAAGAACGGGTAGAACTGCTATCTTAAATATGAAGCAGAACATTCCATCTGTTTGTTTGTGTGAAGCAGCAAAAACCTCTCCAACGCTGAGCTCTGGCGTCGTGAAAATTTGCACAGCTGACGCTGTCTGGAATTTCTAAGTGAACGTGACTATTTTCAGCTCGCCACGTCATTATTCCCTTCCCCGAGTGGCCAAAATCGACCTTACGTAGAAGTGGGGTAAGGTTGAATTTCCTTGAGTGAAAACATCCGATTTTGATAAAATGATGTTTCGGCTTTTTTCTTTCTTGCAAGCATCAATTTTTTCAAGGGTTTTTCAGTGAAATAGAAGGGAATGTGAAATTAATCAAAGACAAGAATCCTAGTCCCGGGCGAAGCTGGGAGAGAGAGTCGGGCTGTTGAACCGGATGCCATCGGTTGGCGACACACTCTGACATTGCAGTTGCACGGAGTTCGCCAGACCGAGTGTCGTGCACTTACACGCAGAATGTCACCCCTGTCACCCCCCCCCCCTGGCTCCGCCTCTGGATCGTGGTATATGCAAATCCTGGCCATTTGCACAAGACACCGGGGTCAGCCCTTACCACAGCCACCGCGTCTCCCCCGCCTGCAGGCCCCAGACTTGATTGGCCGGTGGGACGTGCTGCTGGTTGGGCGGCGATTCTCAAGGCCCGCGCGGCGCACGGAAGGGTGGCGTGGCCAACTCCATTCCCGGTTGCCACCTTTGTCTCCCCATGCCGAGTAGACCCAGGGGAGACCCAGGACCGGGACTAACAGAATCCTCCACTCGTGTTAGCCGTGGCCGGGAATGGAGCTGGGGTCGCTGGGGTACATCGTGCAGTTGTCTCGCTACTGCACCCACCACTCCCCCCATAATAGATACACACATGTATCCCTTGTACAGCATTAACACACTTTAGGGGGAAGTGCCGTTATCGAGTGGCGCCGATGAAGGCCGGCACATCACACGAGGGGGTGGGTGGCCAGCACCATGCCCGGCCACCTTTGTCTCCCGAGTGGTAATATACCCCTGCATACACACACACACACAACAAAACCTCGTTGGACATGTGTGTTTTGTTTTGTTGTAGTACTGATGGCCTTAATCTAAGTTTTTGTGGTCGTTGTTGTTGTTGTTGTTTGACTTGCATCCCACTGGGATTTTTTGCACACAGCGTTGGTGGTGTATGGTGATTTTTTTTCAGGAATATTTTTGCTGGTTTTTTTTTCCATGGATTTTCTGTTTTGCACAGTCAACACAAAGTAGTCACTGTAAAATGTGTTTCTTGTTCGTGTTTTAGTTTTTTTGTTTGTTGTGGTTGCACCCCGATTCAAGAGCCGGATGGCTCACAGGGCTACACTCTTTGGTTCTATTCGGTAAAGTCACGTAGGTAAAAAATAAAACAACAAAAATCACGTTTCGGCCACAAAACAAGCGGCCTTCATCAGGTATGGCAGAAACGTCGTGATTTTTGTTGTTTTATATTTTTCCTACATGACTTTACCGAATAGAACCAAAGAGTATGGATCCTTGCAGTCACGAAAGCTTTAAATCTAGAACATTCACAGGGCTATACCAAAATAAACTGAAACTGAATAAAACTGAACTGATGACGACCGTTTGTGTTATGGTCGAAACGTCGTGAGAATTTTTATAGTTTTATATATATTTTATTGTTTTATTGTTTCCCTTCAACGTGACTTTACCGAAAGAGCTAAGAATATGAACTGAACCTACTATTGAAGGCACCGCTTTGTCTGATGCCCAATTCGTGTTCGCCCCCTGGCGGACTGAATGTGAAACCACTGGCAGGCAGTCGGTGCGCCCTCTCACACCTAAGTGGAAATTCCACACTCGCGCGGCAGGGACGAGTGTTTCAAAAAGGACAAACGCCGTTGACCTCTCACCAAGTCGTTGTTTTTTGTATCGACGCCGCGCCAAGGCGATGGCTGCCCGCGACGATTGAACCGTCCACGTGACGATCGCGACGCAGTCCCCGTGTCAGTCGCTGATGGATCAATTCGGGTGCGCATCGGCCTGGTGATGTTCTGATGCGGTTGTCGATGAAACAGGTGTCTTCCGAGGAACGCCAAAGCCAGGAGGGTTGCCGTGTTTTGGGGTTTTTGAACGAGTTTTTTTTTTATTCTGGACGTCCGCGCTAATAATGGTTGATGTTTTTTTTTTCCTGCATGCCGGTCGTCCAGCCCGCGTGAAGCCTGGAAGAGTTTCGATTTAAAGCTTTCGTGACTGCAAGGATTCATCTTCTTTGGTTCTTTTGGTAAAGTCACCACGTAGAATGAGAATCAAATAATAAAATAAAACAATAAAATAACACAACGTTCATTGAAGCTCTGTCGTCCTGACAGGTATGTTCCTTTCACCTGAAGAAGGCCACTTGTGTTGTGACCCGAAACGTCGTGAGAATTTTATCGTGTTATTTTATAAATTTATTACTTTATTCTCATTCTACGTGGTGACTTTACCGAAAGAACCAAAGAAGGTGAAGCCTGGAAGAGTTTGTTGTTTGTCTGGGCGACCGTCCGCGTGGCGAGCACAGGGCTGTTTGTTTCACCCGCCCTCCTGCAGCCTCTTGACAGGGCAATGTAGACGCCCTGAATGCGCGTGGAGTTATTCACGTCCCCGGGATCTAGTGTGCCTGCGCCGGTGGCCTTTAACTGCCCAAAATAAATCGAGCTCATCTCCTTTGGTTCTTTCGGTAAAGTCACCAACACGTAGAATGAGAATAAAATAATAAAATAACACAATAAAATTCTCACGACGTTTTGGCCACAACGCAAGCGGCCGTCTTCAGGTGAAAGGTACAGAACTGTCGGGACGACAGAGCTTCAATGTACCTTTCACCTGAAGACGGCCGCTTGCGCTGTGGCCAAAACGTCGTGAGAATTTTATTATTTTATTATTCTATTCTCATTCTACGTGGTGACTTTACCGAAATAACCAAAGAAGATGAATCCTTGCAGTCACGAAAGCTTCAAATCGAAAAATCGAGCTCAGTTAATTGCATCGTCGCACCGCAAATCGACGGCGTGCTGTAATGTCTCCATCGTTACAATTCGCCGTGCGCCTGCGATTGTAATGATTTGCTATTATGGACCCGTATCCCTTGGGTGGGTGAATTAATCGCATCCTTTCAAATACTCTCCCTTGGTTGAATTCTGTTATGGAATGTTGGCCGATGGTTGGTTGAGGATAGTGATGGAATGACAGCCAAGGAATGGAATGCGGCCAATAGGATGCCCATCGAGACGACGGGATGATATCAGCTGATGAGTATCACCTGCAGGTACTGGGTGGATTAATACTTTTCGGGATCTTGGGAGATGGTGAGAGCTTTTTGGGAACCTCATCCAGCAGTGGATTGACCATGGATTCTGATGGTGATGGCACTGGACCACTCAGCAACTGTCGGTACAAAGGCACAATCAATGTTGAAGGCCTCTTTTTACCTGTGTTTCACAAAGCCAAGATAATATAACACATCTGTTCCATTTTTCGATTTAAAGCTTTCGTGACTGCAGGGATTCATCACTACGTTTAGCGTCTTTGACCGATAGACAGTGACACACGTATTCTTGTTTCTTTCGGTAAAGTTACGTAGATAGAAAATAACAATAACAGATAATACAATTACATTAAAGACCACTTGTGTTGCGATCAAAACGTGGGTTTTTTTGCTTTATTTACAATTTATTTTTTATTTATTTTCATTATGTTATTTTTATTAAATTTTCTATCTACGTGACTTTACCGAAAGAACCAAGAATATTAATTCCTGCAGTCACGAAAGTTTTAAGTCAAAACATTCACACACGTTGACAAAGCCTCACCTTGTGTTGTTGTGGGCAGGTTGCTTCTGATAACAAGAGCAGTATAGCAGCTCAAGCGGGCTTGGCCTGGTGAAAAAAATAAAAACTGAGTGAATATTTACAATAAAACAAAGTGGCGAGCCGGGTGAAGACAAATTAAACTTAAGCGAGATAATTAAAGTAAACGCAATCAGGCGAGGGCAGGAGGCAAGGACGAGCGTGGCTAGGCCCCGCGTTGTAAAGTTCCAACCTGGATATCGATTCCCATGCTCGCTGCTACTCAACTGGCATCCCTACGAGAGAGCGAGGCTCTACCTTGGTAAACAACAACAACCACCACGACTACCATGAGAATTTCTCACCTCGGATTTCAGTGCAAGCGTGGATTGGCAGCCTCCTGTTACCTCGCGACGTCACGCGGGTAAGCAGGTAACATGACGTCACTTCCGGGGTAAGAGACACGCCCCTCCCGTAAAGAGCGGCTCTGTAACTGAATAAATTATGTTTAATGTTAACTGGCCATATGTCGAGGGATGGGGCGTGGCTGCTGAACCCGACGGCTTCAACGGATACATTATGTTAATGAACCGCAGTCACTGGGCGTAGCTTTGCCCAAATAAGGATTGCCACTGGATTGATATCGGCAATGACCCAAGCGGAGGTGACGTCACGCTCAAGAGCGCTGTGGACGGGGTTGGGGGAGCGTGAATACCTTGGTGACATGACGTCACTAGCGAGTTACACCTCCCGCTGGCACTTCATGCCGTTGAGGTCATGCTGAGTGGTGACGTCACAGAGCGGGGATGGAGTTTAAGTTGATTTAGATTCATTTTCCATTGCCCCCTCCCTTGGGTGCATGAACTCAGCAACAACAACGTGGACATTATTGTGTATACACTGTGTGTGTGTACGTACACAACACAAGCGGCTTTGTGTTATGGCCAAAACGTCGTGAGAATTTTATTGTGTTATTTTATTTTATCAATTTATTATTTTATTCTCATTCTACGTGGTGACTTTACCGAAAGAACCAAAGAAGATGAATCCTTGCAGTCACGAAAGCTTTAAATCGAAATTTATTATTTTTATTTGTTATTTGTATTAACTTTTTCATTTTTAAATCTTTTATTGTTTATTTTTTGTTTTATATCTACGTGACTTTACCGAAAGAACCAGGAATATGGTAGCGCATTCTCTATTTATTGCTGAGGTTCAAGGTTCAAATCCGCCAGGCATATCTGGCTACCCCAGTAACATTCACCACAATATGCGCTGTCTGCTTAACAGCGGGTGTCAAACAAAACACTGTGTCACTCACAACGCACATTGCATGTTGGTGTCACAGTCAAAATTGTGGCAATTCCAGTAACACTATCCAGAAACTCCACAAAGGAGATGACGCGTCAATGATCGCCCCCTACCGACAGACTCATGTCCACGTGCAGGCCGGTGCAGGGCCACCTTGTGCCACACAGGGGCAGCTGCCACTAGGGGGCGCCCTTCGATTGTTTGAGATGAGGTTCGATACGAAACACCGAGTTGCTGAGGCAATTAGGCAAGCGACTTATAAGTGCAAATATGTTGTTTATAACGTAGTGAATGCTTGGGATCTTGTCTCTCGCTCCTGCTCACAGATTTACCCAGCCCACAGCTCCACAGATACCAGCCGCTCCTCCTGGGCAGGTTCGGTTACGTAAGGTGCGAAATAAGTTCCAGATACACAGAGACTCACACAGAGACCCATAGATTATCACGGTTGGCTACGTACGGTGCGAAATAAATTACAAATAAACACTCCTTTGAGCAAGTTTGAGTCACGGGCCGTGCAAGTTGACCGGGCGCGTGTTGCTACTGACAGTCGTTGAATACGGTTGGATAGACGCTGATAGAGAGACACACACAGACAGGACAGGCGGACAGACACAGACAAGAGGAACACAGAGACGACAGAGAGACAGGCAGAGAGAAACACAGAGGCAAACAGATGACACAGACGGACAGAGACAGAAAGATGTTGAATCGAACACACTGAACTCGCTCCATTGAAAGAGATTCCTCGATCTTCGCAATCCCCGGAAGTCGTTCTTATTTTTTATTTATTTAATTGCGTGTGATGTGTACGTGCAAGCAATGTGGGATATCGATGTACACAGATATGAACAAGATCAGCAGACAAGACGTCTTTAATTTAATCGGTCTCTCCACTAAACAAAGGAATGTTGAACACGAAATATAAATCCCACGGCCTTCGTGCGAGTCCATAATTACTGCAGCATTTATTCAGTGCAAGCCAACTGTGGACCGGTTTTGGTGGACACTGTGTGTGTACACTATGTGTGTGTATACACAATGTGTGTGTGTACACTATGTGTGTGTGTACACTGTGTGTGTATACACTGTGTGTGCAAGCCAACTGTGGACCGGTTTTGGTGGACAATGTCTCAACAGCAGTGGGGCTTGGTTCAACCCATGGTTGTGAACATCCAGACGTGAATCAGCAAGGAGCATTTCTAGTCCAAGTTCGACAAAATCTATGTCAACACGTAAGACAAAATTATAATTCGTGTTGCAGAGAATGTATCTCCTCTGCGTGTAACTTTAAGGTGGTATGTCTTGTAACTGATGAATGATCCGAGTGTGCTTCCTATTTCAAAGCCAATGAGTTGCTCCAGATGCTTCCTGAAACACAAAAGTACCCTTTGACCTGTATCACAAGAACAACGGGACTCACCTGAGTTATCTGTACAGGTTACTTCCAAAAACACACGCACTTTGTCCTAACATCACTTATTCAATGTTTGACCCTTATAAAAAAAAAGTGATGCATGTACACACAAAATCAGACAAGTGTTCATTCTAAATTTCGATTTAAAGCTTTCGTGACTGCAAGGATTCATCTTAAGTCATGTAGAATGAGAACAAAATAAAATAATAATAAAATAACACAATAAAGCTATTTCTATGACCAGTCTATTTCTATGACCAGTCACAAGCTAATCACTCAGCTATTTCAATGCTAAATTCTCCTGTTTTATATGTAAACCCCTTTGTCAAGGTGCCTCACCTCTCTAAACCAGCTTAAAAGACGCTACGAATCTTAACAGCGTTCATTGAAGCTCTGTCGTCCCGACGGATTTGTTCCTTTCACCTGAAGGCCACTTGTGTTGTGGCCGAAACGTCGTGAGAATTTAATCGTGTTATTTTATTAATTTATTATTTTATTCTCATTCTACGTGACTTTACCGAAAGAACCAAAGAAGATGTTCATTCTAAATTATTGACTGGAATTTTAACAAAATGTAATTACTGCAGTGAAATCTACTGCATCAGATAACATCTGATTAAAAAGCTATTTTAAAAAATATGCACCGTCTGCTTAACAGTGGATGTAAAACATACTATTGTGTCATTCAAAACGAGTAGGCCCTTGCATGCTGGCGAATTCTAAACATTAGTGACAAATTACAAAACTGAGATGAAACATCAATCATCGCCCTCTACTGACAGCCTCTTGTTCACATACTCTTTGGTTCTTTCAGTAAAGTCACGTAGGTAGAAAAAATAATAGATCACGACGTTTCGATCGTAACACAAGCGGTCGTCCTCAGGCGGAAAAAATAAATGCAGGCCGGTGCAGGGCCACGACCTTGTGCCACACAGGGGCAGCTGCTACTTGGGGATGCTCTTCGAGTGTTTCAGACGAGATACAAAACTCCGAGTTGCCGAGGCGATTAAGCAAGCACCGTGTAAATGCAATTATTATAACATAGTGAATGCTTGGGGGCTTCTTGGCTCTCACTCCTGGTCAGAGATCTCCACAATCCACGGGTCCACAAAGACTGGCCGCTCGCTCTTACTCTGCAGGTTGAACCTAGGAATTGAGTGTTCAACTTCACATTCTTTTCATTAAAGGCCTGTGACCGTCTCAAGCTTACACATCCACCGGGTCTCCATTTGACTTTGTATTGTCTAGGAGCAAGTCCACTCACACCTCCACTTCCATGAATTGCTGGGAGTTGCCTCGCTCTGCCTCAGTCAGAATTCACCTCTGGCTTCACATTGCCTCCATCAATGTGAAGGTCCGATTTTGGAGTTGAATCTTCATCTTCACATTTCACCATCACCTCTTCCCTCTTCACCATCACCTCTTCATATTTCACCATCACCTCTTCATATTTCACCTTGATACCTTTAAAAGTGTCCAAGCTGGGATTTTCTTCCGGTTCGTGTTTCATGAGGGATGGGCTTATTGCGGCACTTTGACTTTCACAAGCTGATTTCAGACTCCACTCCTTGCAGATCTTCTGATGCTTCTGTGTTCTCTGGTGTACTTGAAGATTTTATGAATGTGCAAACGCCTTCCTGCAGAGTGGACCTCAAGGGTTTCTCTCCCGTGTGTGTTCTCTGGTGGACTTTAAGATGTGGTGACTGTGAAAACGCCTTCCCGCACAGAGTGCACTTGAAGGGTTTCTCTCCCGTGTGTGTTCTCTCGTGTGCTTGAAGATGTGATGACTGTGCAAACATCATCCCGCACAAAAAGCACCTGAAGGGTTTCTCTCCCGTGTGTGTTCTCTTGTGTTTTTTAAGAACAGATGACTGTGAAAATGCCTTCCCACACACAGTGCACCTGAAGGGTTTCTCTCCCGTGTGTGTACTCTGGTGTCTTTGCAGACTTAATGAATGTGCAAACGCCTTCCCACACACAGTGCACCTGAAGGGTTTCTCTCCCGTGTGTGTTCTCTGGTGTCTTTGCAGACTTAATGAATGTGCAAACGCCTTCCCACACACACTGCACTTGAAGGGTTTCTCTCCCGTGTGTGTTCTCTGGTGCTCTTTAAGATGTGGGGACTGTGCAAATGCCATCCCACACACACTGCACTTGAAGGGTTTCTCTCCCGTGTGTGTTCTCTGGTGCTTTTTAACAACAGATGACTGTGAAAATGCCTTCCCACACACACTGCACTTGAAGGGTTTCTCTCCCGTGTGTGTTCTCCGGTGTCTTTGCAGATTTGATGACTGTGAAAATGCCTTCCCACACACAGTGCACTTGAAGGGTTTCTCTCCTGTGTGAGTTCTCTGGTGCTGTGTCAAATTTCCAGTCCGATCCGTGCTGTATGCACGCTGGTCGCATTGTTGACTTGTAGTACCGAGCTGCGCTGAGTGCATTTGCTCCATCAGATCAATTCTGCGGAGGAAGCATCAGAGGAAGCGTCAGCTGCAGACAGAAAAAAATAATATCCACACCATCTACACGTCAGTATCGAGGCACAGAGGAATGCATATATAGTCACATGTGACTTACACGTCTATATTAATATATTTATGATGTAGTAAAAACGTTTCCCAAATTCATCACAGGGCTGTTATGGCACACAATGAGAGGGCATATGGTTATAAACATGCCTGGAAGCCCTCGTATCTTCAAAATGAATGTTAATCCAAAACTCCGAGTACACAATTTCAGCTGTCTGGCTACAAAAGGAATATTTATGAAAGCTAAATTCAGCTGACATAGCAAAGAGTGTTGAAAACAATACTATTTGTGTTATGCAGAAATGCATAAATGAAAATTTTCACCTACGTGACTTTACCCAATAGAACCAAAGAGTATGGATCCTAGCAGTCACGAAAGCTTTAAATCTAGAATTGATAACCTCTATGGGGAGGGCTTTCAACTATCTGTTAGAGCTTTTAACAGACAACGGGACAAGAAGTCACAGCTCATCGAGACGCTGACCTTCCTCAAAAGATGCCGCGATCACAAGGTAATACCCATCGCTTTCACACTCACTTCTGCTGCTGTATCTTCTCCGAATTCTAAACAGATTCTGCTTAAGGCTAGCCTATCTTTAATCTCAGAGAGGATAAGGCTACTCCGATTTGAACTCGATACTTTAGACAGGACTCTCCTACAAGCTCATTTAATGTTAACACAAAAAATGTCACCTTCTGATTGGAATCACGTAGACAACATGACTGCTTCTTCTGCTGAGTCACTGTCAGTCAAATGTAAAGCTAACCTGATTTCTAAATTCAACCACCTATCAAAGAAGAACCCAGTTCCACATATAACAAAACTAGATGTTAACAAAATCGTCATTAATCAGAGTAGCACCCCGATTTCGGACAATCTGAAAACAGTACTGGCTAGGGGACTAAATTTTGATGTCACCCCAAAACACATACCAATAGATGACATCATCTCTCACGTCGATGTAGCCCTCAAAGGCGTAGGACACATCCAAGCAGACATTGCGAGAGCTGAAATAGCCACTATTCTTAAGAATGCTAAGAAACCCATTAGTAACATCAGCAAAAATGAACGCTCTGAACTCGCGAATTTAAAAAACAGAAGTGATATAGTCATCCTCTCAGCCGATAAAGACGCTACTGTTATTATGGATAAAGATTCATACAACAACAAAATCCAGAATCTGCTCAACGATGGAAGTTACTCAAAAATAAAAAAATGACCCTACTAATAGCCTAGCGATAAAAACCAACAAGGGCATCACAAGTTCGACCTCCCTAATCGACCCAACTAAACGTCCCTCCCTAAAACCTTCTGATGCAAGACCCCCTAGATTCTATGGTCTTCCCAAGATTCATAAAGAAGGCACCCCACTTCGACCCATCGTATCCACGATCAACTCCCCTACCTATAGACTAGCCCGTTTTCGGTCAGATACATTGTTGCCTTTCACTGGCAAGACCGCCTCAGCAGTACTTAACTCAGCCCAATTGGTCTCTATGGTCAAAGACGTTGTACTGTCCCCTGACGATATCCTTGTCAGCTTCGATGTGGTCTCTTTGTTCACCAAGGTCCCAGTACCTGATACCATTGAAATAATTGAAAATTTGGTCCATGGACTAGACCCCGACACACCTGCACTGGTTAGGCACTGCCTCAACAATTCCTACTTTACTTGGAATGGCTCCTTCTACAAACAAAATGAGGGTACCCCCATGGGATCCCCCTTATCACCAGTGATAGCCAATATTTTCATGGAGAAATTTGAATCAGACGCCATCCAGACTTCCACCCTCAGACCTTCCCTGTGGAAGAGATATGTGGGTGACACTTTCGTCATTTGGCCACATGGCCTCCCAGCTCTGAACCTTTTCCTACCACATAAATTCCAGACATCCCGCCATCAAATTCACCATGGAAGTGGAGAAAGATGGCAAGCTACCATTCTTAGATGTTCTGTTTGAGAGGAGACCTGATGGCTCATTGGGGCATTCTGTCTACAGGAAACCCACCCACACAGATTCCTACTTGAAACCTGATTCCCACCACCACCCAGCCCAAAAGAATTCTCATCAAAACTTTATACCATAGGGCTCATTGCATTTCGGACCAACACCACCTGACCAGTGAATTAAAACATGTACACCTGGCCCTCAAAAGGAATGGTTACTCTGACCGTACCATCCGCCAAGCTGTTTCTCCCTCCATACAGAAACAACCACTTGATATTCCGGTCAAAACCATCACACTTCCATATATAGCAGGCGTTACTAAAAAGATTTCCAAAATTCTAAACAAACACAAGATCCAGGTCCGGTTCAATACAGTACACAAAATTTGTGATCTGATCCCATTCGTGAAGGATGTCATTCCTGACTTACAGTACCCCGGGGCTTACAAATTGAGTTGTCCCTGCGGTGATTGCTATATCGGGGAGACAATGCGACATGTCTCTGACCGAATTCGCAAGCACAAATCAGATTTGAAACACGGCAAAACGAATTCTTCTGCCGTTGCTGATCACTGTTACAATGCTGTGGGGGATCACGATATAATTTTCTCCGATACCAAGGTTCTTTGCAAACCCACGGCCTTTTATCAGAGATTTGTTAATGAAGCAATTCAGATCTACAAACACAGACACAATTTCAACCGAGAAGATGGTTTCAAATTAAGCAACCATTGGAAAAATGTTCTAAATCGAACTAAACATTAAACTAATTTCAATGGTACGGTATATTTTTTCAAGTAGTGGTACCCGAAACTTTCGCAGCTCTTATAAATTCCCTTTTCACACCATCAATAGGTAAACTCCCCCTCCCCCCCGCGCCAAACGGCAAGTCCACCGGCACATACACCACCTCTTTTCTAAAATCGGCCAATCAAATGCTAATTTTTACGCAAATTTCTTTGTCAGAACACCTTGTTTGCTCACACACAGTTTAAAGGTCCGCTGTCTGAGCGTGGTTGTGTTTCGCTAAATTCTCCTGTTTGATTGGTACTAGGTGCCTCGGTGAATGTATATGCTCTGACTTTAACATAGCTATTTCTATGACCAGTTACAAGCTAATCACTCAGCTATTTCAATTCTATGCTAATTCCTTTGTCAAGGGGTACCTCTGCGGATGTGTATACTTTAACTTAGCTAGTTCAATGAGTCATTTCAATGCTAAATTATATGCTAATTCCTTTGTCAAGGCACTTTGTTTTCTTCTCACACAGCTTAAAGGTCGTGATCTAAGCGTGGCTTCTCTCACTCCAGCGCTGTCCTCCAGACAGTCTCGTCCCTTCACCTGATGAAGGCCGTTTGTGTTGTGGCCGAAACGTCGTGATTTTTTGTTATTTTATTTTCACCTACGTGACTTTACCCAATAGAACCAAAGAGTATGCATAAATTAACATTCAATCGCAACTTAGAGGTGTGAATCCAGGCTCAGATGTCCTTAAATGCTGGGATGAACAGTTCCGACTTCAGCTGTATGTGTGTGCTGTGTTCACCTCCTGTTTCCATTCTTATAAAGAGTTCCAGAGGAAAACAAAAGTAAACTACTGTTATGATATAACCTCCGTGTTCAACAGAGTTAATAGATATTCTTAGTTTTTTCGGTAAAGTCACGTCGTGAGAATTTTTTATTGTTTTATATATATTTTATTATTTTGTTGTTTCTCTTCAACGTGACTTTACCGAAAAAACTAAGAATATGAATTACTGCAGTCACGAAAGCTTTAAATCAAAATTTAGAGTTAATAGATGTTACTGCAAACACAAACTGTAGACTGTCACTGGGTAAACAGGCGGTGGCGTGTCTAGAATCACGCCTGGCCACCTTCATCTGCTTGGCATGAATGCTTCCTCACTCCACCAAGTAATTAATTGAGGATCAACGAACATAACCGAGGCTAACTGGAGTTTGCGTGTCTCTCTCCGTGGTGAGATGTTAACTACCTCACCTGGTGTACAGGAAGTCGTGGGTTCGATCCCGACCCTGATGCCTGCTGTATATTTGGAGTTTGCGCGTCTCTCCGTCTATCGTCTTTGACCGATAGACATTGATACACGTATTCTTGTTTCTTTCGGTAAAGTTACGTAGATAGAAAATAACAATAACAGATAATACAATTTCATTAAATAAAGACCACTTGTGTTGCGATCAAAACGACGTGAGTTTTTTTGCTTTATTTACAATTATTTGTTTATTTTTATTGTTATTTTCATTTAATTTTCTATCTACGTGACTTTACCGAAAGAACCAAGAATATTAATTCCTGCAGTCACCAAAGTTTTAAGTCAAAACATTCACACACGTTGACAAAGCCCCACCTTGTGTTGTTGTGGGCAGGTCGCTTCTGGTAACAAGAGCGGTATAGCAGCTCAAACGGGCTTGGCCTGGTAACAAAAGAACGAAAATAAAAACTGCGTGAATATTGACAATAAAACAAAGTTACAAAGTGGCGAGCCGGGTGAAGACAAATTAAACTTAAGCGAGATAATTAAAGTAAACGCAATCAGGCGAGGGCAGGAGGCAAGGCCCCGCGTGGCTAGGCCCCGCGTTGTAAAGTTCCAACCTGGACATCGATTCCCATGCTCGCTGCTACTCAACTGACATCCCTACGAGAGAGAGCGAGGCTCTACCTTGGTTAACAACAACAACCACCACCACAACAACCACATTCGCAATGAGAATTTCTCACCTCGGATTTCAGTGCAGGAAGCGATAGCTGCCTGTTACCTCGTGACGTCACGCGGTAGCAGGTGACATGACGTCACTTCCGGGAAACGGGACACGCTCCTCCCACAATGAGCTTCTCCGTAAATAAATAAAATAGAGTATGAATAAATTATGTTAATGTACCATTCGATATATAGGTGCTGAACCCGTCGCAATAAACTCGCGACGGCTTTAAAACATTATGTTAATGAGCCGCCAGTCACTGGGCGTAGCTTTGCCCAAATAAGGATTGGCACTGGAACGATAACGGCAGTGACCCAGGCGGAGGTGACGTCACGCTCAAGAGCGGGGTGGAATACCTTGAAGACATGACGTCACTAGCGAGGTACACCTCCCCCTGGCGTTTCACGCCGATGAAGTAATGCAGAGTGGTGACGTCACAGAGCGGGATTGGAGTTTAAGTTGATTTAGATTCATTTTCATTGCTCCCTCCCTTGGGTGCGTGGGCTCAGCTACAACAACAACGTGGACATTATTGTGTGTACACTGTGTGTGTACACAGTGTGTATGTGTACACTATGTGTGTGTACACTGTGTGTGTGTACACTGTGTGTGTGTGTACACTGTGTGTGTGTACACTGTGTGTATACTGTGTGTGTGTGTACACTGTGTGTGTGTACACAGTGTGTGTACACTGTGTGTGTGTGTACACTGTGTGTGTACACTGTGTGTACACTGTATGTGTGTGTACACTGTGTGTGTGTGTACACTGTGTGTACACTGTGTGTGTGTACACTTTGTGTGTACACGTACACTGTGTGTGTGTACACTGTGTCTGTGTGTGTACACTGTGTGTGTGTACACTGTGTGTATACTCTGTGTGTGTACACAGTGTGTGTACACTGTGTGTGTATACTCTGTGTGTGTGTGTACACTGTGTGTGTACACTGTGTTTACACTGTGTGTGTGTGTACACTGTGTGTGTGTTTATACTGTGTGTGTTTACACTGTGCGTGT
>NW_027423008.1:387500-390000 GCF_048934315.1 Petromyzon marinus
ACAGGCCGTTGGCTGTCATGTTCATCGACATAGCGAAAGCTTTTGACTCGGTTTTGCATGCTCATATTTTATGGGTGTTAAGGCACAAGAAAGTAGATGAACACGTGGTGGGCATCATCCAGAACGCCTACGATCGGTGTACGACCTCGTTCAAAAGCAATGGCGAGTCGACTCGAGAAATTAGCATACGTGTTGGTGTCAAACAGGGTGACCCCATGTCACCCCTGCTCTTCAATCTTGCCATGGACCCTTTGATATGCACCCTAGAGTCACACGGAGTTGGGTACTCCATTGATACCGACCACGTGACAGCTCTTGCGTTTGCTGATGATTTGGTGTTGGTGAGCGAATCTTGGGTTGGTATGGCCGCCAATCTAGCGATCTTGGAATCATTTTGTGGGCTATCGGGATTGGAGGTTCAGGCCAGAAAGTGCCAGGGTTTCATGATAAGCCCAACCAACGATTCATATACGGTGAACAACTGCGACCCATGGACTATCAAAAATAAAGATGTCCATATGATCCAACCTGATGAATCAACGAAATACCTTGGTCTGAAAATTGGCCCTTGGACTGGCACTATACAGCCTGATCTACATTGTCAGCTAAAGACATGGATCTCGAAAATCGATGAGGCGCCTCTGAAGCCAACTCAGAAGGTTGAACTACTCAATGCTTATGCCCTACCCAGATTGTTATATCCTGCAGACCACTCGGACTGCAAGCAATCAACTCTCCGTGGGTTGGACCAAGAGATTAGAAAGGCGGTAAAAGGATGGCTCCACCTTCCCGCTTCAACTTGTGATGGACTGTTATATGCCAGAGCCCGAGACGGAGGCCTTGCCATCTTGAAACTGGAAAAAACAATCCCTTCGGTTCAAGTTAGAAGGCTGCAACGTATAGCAAACTCGTCCGATGCTATCACCCGTAATATTGTGTCCTCGCAGGGTATGGAGGAAGAATACCGTAATTTGTGGGTACGAGCAGGGGGTGACAGTGATGCAATCCCAACATTCGTTCTCAGGGACTCGGTGTCAAAAGAACCTGTATATCCGAGACCCTGCGATTGGAGGGAGCATGAATTTCAGAGATGGTGCGAAAAGCCGGTTCAAGGAAGGGGCATTGTAAACTTTGCACATGATAGAATCAGTAATGCTTGGTTGAGGCCATGGTGCGGCTTTAAACAATGCTTCTTTATCGCAGCACTACAACTAAGGGCAAATATTTACCCAACAAGAGAAAGCTTGAACAGAGGCAGAGATGGGGCCTTACGTTCCTGCAGGAAATGCTCTGCCAGACTCGAGTCCCTTTCGCACATTCTCGGTCAATGTCCTGCAGTACAGAAAGCAAGAATTGCGCGACATAACAAGATCAGTAACATTCTGGCAGACGAAGCGGCTAGATTGGGCTGGTCTGTATACAAAGAGCCACGGTTCATATCCGAGACGGGAGAGATGAGAAAGCCTGACCTCGTGTTTGCAAAAGATGAGGAGGCGGTTGTGATCGATGTCACCGTCCGTTTTGAGCTTTCAAAGAATACCTTGTCAGATGCTGCCTCGCACAAAGTTTCGTACTATACCCCTCTTAGTGATCAAGTCAAAGTGCTGACGAAGGCTAGCAAGGTCACATTCTTTGGATTCCCGGTTGGGGCAAGAGGAAAGTGGCCCCTTGAGAATAACGAGGTACTTACCTCCCTGGGCCTGACCAAACCCAGAACGACATCACTGGCCAAGATGATTTCCCGCAGAACGCTGCTTTTCTCTCTTGATATTCTGAGAATGTTCTGTGGAAATTATGCGGTCTATGAACAGTCATAGACAACCTCCGAAACAAATAATAGTTTTGTTTTAAGATGTCATTTGTTTTAGATTGATTTTGTTATTTTCGAAGGTGAAGTCGGTTTTTATTTCATTTTACTATTTTCCACAATTTAGATTGTTATTTTCCAAGACGAAGTCTTGGTTCTTTTTTTTATTGTTAGTTTTTTTTAACACGTCGTATTTGTTACTTTAGAGCTTAGAGGGGACTTTATTTTCGCCTTACTATTTTCTGCCTACAAAGAAGATTAAAAATAAGCTTTTTTCAAGATGGTTTTGTTATTTTCCAAGGTGAAGTCTTGGTATTCTTATTTTACTATTTTCCATAAAGAAGACCTTTCTTTTAGATTTTGTTATTTTCCAAGACGAAGACTTGGTATTTTTATTATATTGCTATTTTTTTACACGAAGCTTATTCAAGAGCACTTATATAGATTAGACTTTGTTATTTTAATTCTTTATTTTTGGACTACATCAGTTCGAGAGTCCTGTAACTTACTATTTTCTGCCTACAAAGTCAGCTTTATTTAAGATGTTTTAGATTAGATTTTGTTATTTTCCAAGGTGAAGTTTTGGTTTTTTTATTTTACTATTTTCCACAAAGAAGACTTTTCTTTTCTTTTAGATTTTGTTATTTTCCAAGACGAAGACTTGGTTTTTTTATATTGCTATTTTTTTTTTTT
>NW_027423008.1:405000-412500 GCF_048934315.1 Petromyzon marinus
GGGTAGACGAGACTCACGACCAAACATCATTAGGAACGGGGTTTGTCCCGTCGATGTGTGCACCGTGGTGGCGTAGGCGAACAGGGCGTAGGGGAGGTGTTCGTCCCAATCCCGTTGGTTTGCGGCCGCCATACGCTTGAGCTTTCCGGCCAGAGTCTGATTCATACGTTCAACCATACCGTTCGCCTGGGGGTGGTACGCCGTGGTTCGGTCTTTCTGGATCCCGAACTCCCGGCACAGCGCCTGAAACAACTCGGCCTCGAACTCGCTACCCTGGTCGGTAAGGACTCGCTCCGGGATCCCGTGCTTAAGTACATAGTGCTCCACGAACGCCCGGGCTACTACCAGGGCCGTTTTATCGGGGATGGCCACCGCCACGGGGTAGCGGGTGAAGTATTCCACCGCTACGAGGATATAGCGGTTGCCCCGGTGGGATCGTGGGAATGGCCCCTGGAGATCGATGCCGACCAGCTGGTTAGTCCGACTGACGCGGAACGGCCTTAGGGGTACTTGGTATCGTGCCGGTTTCGGCCCGCACTGCTGACAAGCGCGGCAGCCCTGTACCCAGGCGGCCACATCTTGCGTCAATTTGGGCCAGAGATACTGGCGACGCAGAGTCTCCCGAGTGCGCCGTTCCCCGTCATGGCCCCCGAGCGGGTGGTCGTGTACCAGCCGTAGCAGCTGGGGTCGCACCTGGGCGGGAACACAGATGCACCCCGGCTGGCCGGCCTCGGTTAACTCCCGTACCACCCCGTTCTGCACACACAACCGGGCATACAAACCGCTCCAGGGCCCTGGTAGGGTGCTTTTCCCCTCCCGCAGGGCCGCTTCCACCGCCGCCAGATCCGGATCCCGCTGCTGGGTCTGCCTCAGCTGCTCGTCGCTCAGGCCCGGGAAGGCGCAGCCGACGTCCTCCTGGATCCGTCCGATCGGGGCGGGGTGGTCCACGGGGTCCCGAGTCGTGGGCCCCGCGCTCGCCGGGCGGCCGACTGGGTCCGCGCCTCCACCTGTGGGGGTCTCTGTGGCGCATACCGCACTCTCTCTCGCCGGGGGGGGGTTAGGTTCAGCGGGTTCCCGGGGGTCCGTTGCCTGTCGGCAACGTCCCCCCGTGAAGCACGGGCAGGCCTCCTCCGCCCTCGTCTCGGCACACACCGCGGGTCGCCGTGATAATGCGTCCGCGTTTGCATGCGTCCGCCCCGCCCGGTATTCGATCTGCAGGTTGTACTCCTGCAGCTGCGCCAGCCATCGGGCCATCTGTCCCCGCGGTTCCTTGAAGGTGAGGAGGAACTGCAGAGCATAATGGTCCGTGCGCACTCGACATTTCCTGCCGTATAAATACGGCCGAAACTGTTTACACGCGAAGATCACAGCGTACAATTCCTGACGGGTCACACAGTAGTTCAGCTCGGCCCCGCTCAGGGTCCGGCTGGCGTACGCAATCACCCGTTCCACCCCTTCCTGCACCTGCGACAACACCGCACCCAGCCCGCTGCTGCAGGCGTCGGTGTCCAAAATAAAGTCGGTGGTAAAATCGGGGAAAGCCAGTGTGGGGGTGTGTGTGAGGTGGTCTTTGAGGGTGGTGAAGGCCGTCTGGCAGGCCTCCGTCCACTGATAGGGGTGCTTGGGGGAAGTGAGTTGGGTGAGGGGGCGTGCAATCTCGCTGAATCCCTTTACAAATCGACGGTAATAGGTGGCGAGCCCCAAGAATGACCTTATCTCCGACAGGTTTCTTGGCTGTGGCCAATCCACTACGGCGCGTACCTTGTCCGGATCGGTGCGCACCCCCGCCTCGCTGACGCGATGTCCGAGGTACCCCACCTCGCGCTGTGCGATGTAACACTTACGCGGCTTGAGCTTGAGATGAGCCGCTCGCAGTCGCTGGAACACCTCCCGTAACCTGGACCAGTGCTCAGACAGAGATCTACTGAACACGATCACATCATCCAGGTAAATCAGGCATTGCTCCCACTGCAAGCCCCGCATCACCAACTCCATCAGCCGCTGGAACGTCGCGGGCGCGTTGGTGAGCCCGAACGGGAGTACTCGAAACTCGAATAGCCCCATCGGGGTGGTGAATGCGGTTTTTGGCCGATCCTCCTCCGTCATCTCCACCTGCCAGTACCCGGACGCGAGATCGAGGGTGGAAAAATACCGCGCTCCGGCGAGGCTGTCAAAGGTGTCGTCGATGCGCGGTATGGGGAAGGCGTCGCCGAGGGTGACTGCGTTTAGTTTGCGGTAATCGACGCAAAACCGGGTTGACCCGTCCTTTTTTGTTACTAGCACCACCGGGGCAGACCAGGGGCTCGCCGAGGGCTGAATTATGTTATCGCGGAGCATGTCCCTGACCGCCTCTTTGATCTGGGCGCGTTCGGGTGCGCCCACGCGGTACGCGGGGAGTTTTATGGGTCGGGCGGCCCCGGTGTCGATTTGGTGCTTAACGAGATCTGTGCGACCCACGTCTGAATCGTGTTCGCTGAACACGTCGGCGTACTCCCGCAGTAACCCGCGTAGCTGATCGGCCTCTCCCTTGGGTAAATCTGCCCAAGGTACGTGTACCGCGTCAAGAAGGGGGACGACCTCGGCGTGGGGAGTCGGGCCGACTCGCCAGGCCAGGTCTTGTTGGTCCTCGGGGCGACCGGGGTCCTCCGCCCAGAGTGCGAATACCGAGTCGCTGGAGTGGCGCGCGTGTAGGGGGTGCACGGTGGCTACTGTGGTGCGCCGTCGTAGTATTGCTGGGGTGCCGTGGGGGTTAAACACACGCATGAACAATCGGCCCCCATCGGCGTTTACCAATGTGGCTGACCCCACAACCCCGTATCGTTTTGCCAACTCCGGGTGAGGAGTTAGCATTACCTCCCCCGATGGTCGGTGCGCGGGGTCGGTGGAGGGTGTCGCCACAGGTACCAGCATCTCGGCGAGCGGCCCGATGGTGACGGCCGTCGTCAGGGTAGCGGCCACAGGTGTGAAGCGGGGGCGATTCGGCTCCCGTCCCAGGAATGGAATCCGTTCCCCGCTGCCTTCCACGGTGGCGCACCGCTGTCGGGGCTGCACGTTGAGCCCCAGCTTTTCCAGGAGGTCGGTACCTGCGATACACTCGTGGCACAGCACACTCGAGACGTAGAACTCCTGAGTGCACACCTGGTTTCCGAGACGGACCTCGAGGGAGATCCTTCCCAGCAACCCCATCCCGGCTCCGCTCGCTGTGTGCAGCGCGCAATCCGGGGCCGGCAGGCGGCTCACGTCAACCCCGAGCACGCTGCAGTGCGCGGCGCTCACGAGTGAGGCTACGGCCCCCGTGTCCAGTAGGATCCGGGTGCGCTGCCCGTTCACCTGTCCTTCCACCAGTGACGTGGCCCCCGTGATTCCTGCCACCAGCTCCCGTAGCCAGTCGCCCGTCCTCACCGCGTCCTTGGGTGTTGTGGCCGTGACCTGTGTGGGTGTCACTTGCTTACCATTATTATTATCGTCGTTTTGTTTCGGGACCTCGGTGATTGCACCCCTAGGTGGTCCACTCTCTAGGGGGCGTTGGCGTTTAACCCTTCGGTATATCTAGCGCGGGCGATCTGTGGGCAGTCTCTCATGAGATGCCCCTGACGGCCGCACATATAACACGCCCGGGGGGGGGTGGCGGCTCCATAGTGGGCACCCTGCCCGCTCCCTCTCCCCCCCGTGCGCCGCTGCCCAGACTCTGCTTCTAGTCGGGCTACCCTCCCAGCTAGCCCTCCCAACTCGGTCTGAATCGTCTCTACCGTAGTCTGCAGCGTAGTCACATGTGCCCGTACTTGGGTTACGTTGTTGTCCACTTGGGTTACTTTGTTGTCAATCCCCCCGATGCCCGCCTGTATCCCCGCTACCCATCCCGGGGTGGTCTCGCGGGATACCGGAGGCCCCCTTTCCCGACCCCCTACCATCCTGGTGAGCTCCTGTTCCTCCTCTTCCTCCTCGGTGGACAGACTTGCGATGGTGCGCTCCCGTCCCAGTCCTCGGAGCTGTGCGCGTTCGCTAGAAATTCTTTCACATTTGCGCGCGCGCTCGACAAGGGCATCAAAGGAGAGGCGCGTACAGTTCACGTCTGGCTGCCACCACGCCGTGCGCATTAAGTATCGCTGGATTTTCTCTGTGGCCAGCTCCTCAATCGCTTCCGTGGTGTGCCTCGGGCGTGCGATCTTTGTTAGCTCACGCACATCCTCGGCATAATCGCGCAGGTCCTCGCCGGGTTGGCGACGGCGTGCCTCTAAGGCCGCTTTTGCCTCCTCCTCATCGCGCGTACCGAAGCGCAGATCAAGTCGGCGCATCAGCTCCTCTAGCTGTGTCTGCGCGCTTGCGGGTAGGGCTTCCACAAAATCGGCTGCCCGCCCATCCAGATTCATATTAAGTTGACGTAGCGTCTGCGCGTCCGTCCACCCATTAATTTCCTTAGCCCCTAGGACGTTGCGGGCAAATGCTCTCCACGAAGGTGTACCCCGGCCAGTGAATATATGCCTTATTTTCGCGTGGGGTAACGCGGGGGTTCGTACCGCTTCTGACACCATATTGTTAGGGTCGCCGGCCCCCGGGATCTCCCCTGCCTGCGACCCTGTCCGCGAAGTACCGACGCTCCCAGACTCTCCACTAGTGTGGGAGCTGCCGCCGCCGCACTCCTCCCCTGGCGGGGAAAGGTCGTCGCGCTCCTGTTCCCCCCCCTGTGCCGTCCCCCCCCGAGTCCGGGTCTCCTGCCGGTGGGGCATCACCCTCGACCTCCCTGGGACCCGCTAGCGCTTCGCCGGCACCCAAACGCGACGCTCCCCGCCCGCGCAGTCCCACGCACCAATCACACGCGGGTAACAGGGGGTCAAAGGTCGGAGGGTAAGCGACGTCGTTCGTGCTCACTCCGACGCTTGGGGGGGTTGGTTTAAACGGGTTTAACGGGCTATGCGATGGGCATGCGTGCGAGACGGGTATCCGCTCGCAGCGCAGGAGTCCGCAGCCGACCGTTCGTAGCGCACACAATCCACGCGGCGCCGCTCCACACACGCGGCGACCACCGAGAACAGCAAGCGAACCCACGCTTCCACTCTCTTTCCACACCCCCGCAAAAACCACCACACCAGTCTGTTATGTAACGACCACCGCGACAGCAAGCGCACCCACGCTTCCGCAATAACCACACCAGTCTGTTATGTAACGACCACCGCGACAGCAAGCGCACCCACGCTTCCGCAATAACCACACCAGTCTGTTATGTAACGACCACCGCGACAGCAAGCGCACCCACGCTTCCACTCTCTTTCCACACCCCCGCAAAAACCACCACACCAGTCTGTTATGTAACGACCACCGCGACAGCAAGCGCACCCACGCTTCCACAAAAACCACACCAGTCCGTTATGTAACCGCCGACGATTTATTCCACCGCGTCGGCGAGCCCTTATTTAACCGAGTCAGTCGGGATCAGCGGGGCAGGACCGATCTATCTCTCGATAGTCGGCACTACACTCTACCTGTCCCTCTCCCCTCTACCCTCTCCGGTTTTGCTCTTAAGCTAAGTCCCAACTCCCTCTCTCTCTCTCTTACTCACGGTTCGTCGTCACTGCTGTCTGGTCCTCGCGGCGCGTCGATACGTCCCACGGACGTTCGCGCGGCTGGACTCGGGAGTTGACGGGCCTGGGGTTGACTCGAGTAGCCAGAGACCCTTTTTCCTTCGCCCTGACCCGCTTTATTCTTTCTACATCAAAGGGGCTACCTGGTGCCGACTCGCGGGCCAATCAGCTCGCTGGGATCACCCGCCAATCGGTAGGCCCATCTGTATCCCAGCATCCCCCGGGCCGTTGCTTTCAGCGACGTCCGCATCTAAATTTACCTGCTCAGCGACCCTCCAGCCAGAGGGCGACCCTGCTTTCCCGCCGCTCGTGGCTCTGCCCTCCTACCTGCCTGCTGACCCGTGTGTGTTGTGTGTGCTGTCTACCCGCGGTGGCTCGGCAGCCCCGTCGTGACCATGTAATTACAACCAAAGTCACGGCGCCGCGGTGGGTGTTAGCGTCGGGGGAGACCGTCCAATTCCCTGGCTGCAGGAAACCGTGAAGATTATCCCTTTACGAGGGCTTCTGGGTGAAAACCTGTCGGCCAGGGTGTCTCCCCACGCGCTCTAATGGTGGGGGAGTGCGTGCGTGTGTGTTCCGGTGGGGGGGGGTGGGGAGGTGGTGGGGTGGAGCAATGTCGGCCTCGTCGCTCGGAGCGGCGAGATCGCAGGTGGGCCGCCCGCCGATCGGCTCCGTGGCGGCGGCATCACAAGAGAGCTCTGAATCTCGCTTTGGGCCGTACCCATATCCGCAGCAGGTCTCCAAGGTGAACAGCCTCTGGCATGTTGGAGCAATGTAGGTAAGGGAAGTCGGCAAGCCGGATCCGTAACTTCGGGACAAGGATTGGCTCTAAGGGCTGGGTCGGTCGGGCTGGGGCGCGAAGCGGGGTCTGGGCGCGCGCCGCGGCTGGGCGAGGCTCCCGCCGTCGTCTCGGGCGGCTGGGGGACGAGTTTGGACGTGTGCCGGGCCCTTCCTGCGGAGCGCCTCAGCTGCGGCGGTTCGTTGGCTGCGGCCGTGCGGCCCTGGTGCCCCTCCCCGGGGTGCCAGGACCCCGCGCGGTGTCGGGCTGGCGCATCGCCTCGGCCGGCGTCTAGCAGCCGGCTTAGAACTGGTGCGGACCAGGGGAATCCGACTGTTTAATTAAAACAAAGCATCGCGATGGCTCGCGAACGGGTGTTGACACGATGTGATTTCTGCCCAGTGCTCTGAATGTCAAAGTGAAGAAATTCAATGAAGCGCGGGTAAACGGCGGGAGTAACTATGACTCGCATGGAGGCCGCTATGCGTGATTACCAGAGGCCACGAACAAAACTTTTGACTGACAAGCTTCCTTTCTCAAGCCAGTTTGCACGAGGCCTGGCAAACCAACGTGCTATGGATGGCGCTCGGGTTGGCGATCCAGCCATGACTTTTAGACCAACAGAAACCGATCCGTGCAACACTGAGGGTTCATGGGGACGCTGTCCCATGACACTCTTGTTTGTCTCGGTGTCAACCCAGACACAGAATGAAGATGCCCTCTGGGCATCTGATGTTGCTAAACCTATGGCGTCTAGGTCGGCGCTAGAAACGACAAGTATCGATGAGGGAGCACGCCAGAATGAGCACGCTGGTGTTTGCTGACTAGTCTCTCGATTGCTGAAGATGCCAGACGTCTGCTTGCGGCATCAGCATTATGGCTCAACCAGCCTGGAGGTCCTGGTCCCTTAGACCTCCACTCTCTGAATGTCCTTGGTACTAGACATCGGAGTGTCGTCAAAACCAGTACCGCATGTGAGTTTTGTACGGCATGCTTATTCCAGCCTGGGGGTCCTGGAGAAAAAAAAAAAAAAAAAAAAAAAAACCTGTCCCCCACTCTCTGTTCGTCTCTGGTTCCGGACGACAGAGTGACGCCAAGCCCGGAAATCCCAGGGGAATCTCGTAATGCCTTGTAACATCCTGC
>NW_027423008.1:430000-432500 GCF_048934315.1 Petromyzon marinus
GCTCTGGGTTTGTAGTTGGTGATGTGCCTGAGCCCTTTGGCAGACAGAAGCAGCGTCGTTAGTAGAGAACTGGTGTTTTAGTGTCTCTGAGTACAGTCGTTTAGCCTCTCTCACCGCTTTGCTAAACCTGTTCTTCGACTCCTTGAATCTGTCTCTATCCCCACTCCTAAACGCTTCCTCCTTCTCCAACCTCAACCTTTTGAGCTTTGCTGAGAACCAGGGCTTGTTGTTGTTAAAGTTCACCCTGGTACGTGTTGGGATACAGCAGTCCTCACAGAAGCTGATGTACACAGCCTCTGTGAGTTCATCCAGACTATTGGTAGCAGTCGTGAACATATCCCAGTCAGTACAGTCTAAGCACGCCCGCAAATCTTCCACAGCCTCACTGGTCCACTGTTTAGATGTCCTCACAGCAGGTTTACAGAGTTTTAGTTGCTGCCTGTATGCACGAATCAGGTGGACCAAGGGAGTTCTGTGCGAGCCGAACAGCCCCGTGACCCACAAGAGAAACATCCCCGCCAAATTCGAGCGTTTGACGGGGTCTATCCGTGAAAAAATATTCACGTTTTTGAGTGCACATGCATTTCTGCTGCAAATGCCTCTGGAAGTTTCATGCCGTTCGTATGCCAATTGTGGCAACACGAAAATGACCCGTTTTCCCATTCCGAGGGATTTCTGTGCGACCCTAACAGCCCCGTGAGCCACAAGAGACACATCCCCGCCAATTTCTAGCGTTTCACGGGGTCTATCCGTGAAAAATATAGACGTTTTTGAGTGCACATGCATTTCTGCTGCAGATGCCTCTGGAAGTTTCATGCCGTTCGTACGCAATGTGGCAACACGAAAATGACCCCTTTTCCCATTCCGAGGGATTTCTGTGCGACCCTAACTAACAGCGCCCGTGAGCCACAAGAGAGACATCCCCGCCAATTTATAGCGTTTCACGGGGTCTATCCGTGAAAAATATAGACGTTTTTGAGTGCACATGCATTCCTGCTGCAAATGCCTCTGGAAGTTTCATGCCGTTCCTATGCAATGTGGCCACACAAAAATGACCCGTTTTCCCATTCCGAGGCATTTCTGTGCGACCCTAACAGCCCCGTGAGCCACAAGAGAGACATCCCCGCCAACTTCTAGCGTTTGACGGGGTCTATGCGTGAAAAATATTAAAATTTTTGAGTGCACGTGCCTTTCTGCTGCAAATGCCTCTGGAAGTTTCATGGCGTTCCTATGCAATGTGGCAACACGAAAATGACCCCTTTTCCCATTCCGAGGGAGTTCTGTGCCACCCTAACAGCCCCGTGAGCCACAAGAGACACATCCCCGCCAATTTCTAGCGTTTCACGGGGTCTATCCGTGAAACATATAGAAGTTTTTGAGTGCACATGCATTCCTGCTGCAAATGCCTCTGGAAGTTTCATGCGGTTCGTATGCAATGTGGCAACACGAAAATGACCCGTTTTCCCATTCCCAGGGATTTCTGTGCGACCCGAACAGCCCCGTGAGCCACAAGAGACACATCCCCGCCAATTTCTAGCGTTTCACGGGGTCTATCCGTGAAAAATATCAATTTTTTTTGACTGCACATGCATTTCTGCTGCAAATGCCTCTGGAAGTTGCATGCGGTTCGCATGCAATGTGGCGACACGAAAATGACCCGTTTTCCCATTCCGAGGGATTTCTGTGCCACCCTAACAGCCCCGTGAGCCACAAGAGAGACATCCCCGCCAATTTCTAGCGTATCACGGGGTCTATCCGTGAGAAATATTCACTTTTTTGAGTGCACATGCATTCCTGCTGCAAATGCCTCTGGAAGTTTCATGCGGTTCGTATGCAATGTGGCGACACGAAAATGACCCGTTTTCCCATTCCGAGGGATTTCTGTGCCACCCTAACAGCCCCGTGAGCCACAAGAGAGACATCCCCTCCCACTTCTAGCGTTTCACGGGGTCTCTCCGTGAAAAATATCACATTTTTTGAGTGCACATGCATTCCTGCTGCAAATGCCTCTGGAAGTTTCATGCGGTTCGCATGCAATGTGGCGACACGAAAATGACCCGTTTTTTCCCATTCCGAGGGATTTCTGTGCCACCCTAACAGCCCCGTGAGCCACAAGAGACACATCCCCGCCAATTTCTAGCGTTTCACGGGGTCTATCCGTGAAAAATATTCAATTTTTTGACTGCACATGCATTTCTGCTGCAAATGCCTCTGGAAGTTTCATGCGGTTCGCATGCAATGTGGCGACACGAAAATGACCCGTTTTCCCATTCCGAGGGATTTCTGTGCCACCCTAACAGCCCCGTGAGCCACAAGAGAGACATCGCCGCCAATTTCTAGCGTTTCACGGGGTCTATCCGTGAAAAATATTCACTTTTTTGACTGCACATGCATTCCTGCTGCAAATGCCTCTGGAAGTTTCATGCCGTTCGCATGCAATGTGGCAACACGAAAATGACCCGTTTTCCCATTCCGAGGGATTTCTGTGCCACCCTAACAG
>NW_027423008.1:440000-442500 GCF_048934315.1 Petromyzon marinus
CCCCCATGTCAGACAGCTTACATTTTTCTTCTAGGCCTCTTGAGACATTGTCTCCCCCACCAAATGTAACAACGGGGACTTCATCCATACTCGCTCAAGCAGCTGAGCGGCTTACGAATGAGAATTCTGGGACCCTGGAAAAGCCTGCAATGGAGGCAATAAAGGCTTGGCTTAACGGCGAGGGCCAACATGATGCCCTCGTAGAAACTGCCACAGCATTGATGCTTTGTCCGATGAGATTGGTGAAAAACAAAGGCAAACGTTCAAAACCCGAGAACGACATTATTAAACCCAGGATATTACCCACACGATCTTGGATGAAGAAGAGAGCGGAAAAACGAGGAAGCTTCATGAAGCACCAGAAGCTCTTCTTTAAGAACCGCTCTCTTCTTGCGTCCTTAGTCCTGGATGGCACTGAACGTCATGAATGCCGAATCCCGAACGCAGATGTATATCGTTTTTACTGCGAAAAATGGGAGAAGGTGTTGCCATTCAATGGCCTGGGCCAATTTAAGTCATCAGGTGTTGCAAATAACGAATACTTTGAGCCCCTAATTTCGGTGGAGGAAGTTCAGACTGCCATACGGGCCATTAAACCAACGTCAGCAGCTGGGCCAGATGGCCTAACAAGGGCTGCAATCTGTGCTGCCGACCCCGAGGGTCGGACACTGACAGCCCTATTTAATGCATGGATGATTACAGGAATTATTCCCAAAGAGTTGAAAAAGAATAGGACGATTCTTATTCCTAAGGTTATGGATGATGAAAAGCTGAAAGAATTGGGGAACTGGAGACCAATAACGATTGGTTCAATGATTCTGAGATTATTTTCCAGAATAATGACTGCACGTCTTGCTCGTGCTTGTCCCTTAAACCCAAGGCAGCGTGGTTTTATAGCGGCATCTGGCTGCTCTGAAAATCTTAAGGTGCTACAGGACCTTATGAGACACGCTAAGAAATTGCACAGGCCGTTGGCTGTCATGTTCATCGACATAGCGAAAGCTTTTGACTCGGTTTCGCATGCTCATATTTTATGGGTGTTAAGGCACAAGAAAGTAGATGAACACGTGGTGGGCATCATCCAGAACGCCTACGATCGGTGTACGACCTCGTTCAAAAGCAATGGCGAGTCGACTCGAGAAATTAGCATACGTGTTGGTGTCAAACAGGGTGACCCCATGTCACCCCTGCTCTTCAATCTTGCCATGGACCCTTTGATATGCACCCTAGAGTCACACGGAGTTGGGTACTCCATTGATACCGACCACGTGACAGCTCTTGCGTTTGCTGATGATTTGGTGTTGGTGAGCGAATCTTGGGTTGGTATGGCCGCCAATCTAGCGATCTTGGAATCATTTTGTGGGCTATCGGGATTGGAGGTTCAGGCCAGAAAGTGCCAGGGCTTCATGATAAGCCCAACCAAAGATTCATATACGGTGAACAACTGCGACCCATGGACTATCAAAAATAAAGATGTCCATATGATCCAACCTGATGAATCAACGAAATACCTTGGTCTGAAAATTGGCCCTTGGACTGGCACTATACAGCCTGATCTACATTGTCAGCTAAAGACATGGATCTCGAAAATCGATGAGGCGCCTCTGAAGCCAACTCAGAAGGTTGAACTACTCAATGCCTATGCCCTACCCAGATTGTTATATCCTGCAGACCACTCGGACTGCAAGCAATCAACTCTCCGTGGGTTGGACCAAGAGATTAGAAAGGCGGTAAAAGGATGGCTCCACCTTCCCGCTTCAACTTGTGATGGACTGTTATATGCCAGAGCCCGAGACGGAGGCCTTGCCATCTTGAAACTGGAAAAAACAATCCCTTCGGTTCAAGTTAGAAGGCTGCAACGTATAGCAAACTCGTCCGATGCTATCACCCGTAATATTGTGTCCTCGCATGGTATGGAGGAAGAATACCGTAATTTGTGGGTACGAGCAGGGGGTGACAGTGATGCAATCCCAACATTCGTTCTCAGGGACTCGGTGTCAAAAGAACCTGTATATCCGAGACCCTGCGATTGGAGGGAGCATGAATTTCAGAGATGGTGCGAAAAGCCGGTTCAAGGAAGGGGCATTGTAAACTTTGCGCATGATAGAATCAGTAATGCTTGGTTGAGGCCATGGTGCGGCTTTAAACAATGCTTCTTTATCGCAGCACTACAACTAAGGGCAAATATTTACCCAACAAGAGAAAGCTTGAACAGAGGCAGAGATGGGGCCTTACGTTCCTGCAGGAAATGCTCTGCCAGACTCGAGTCCCTTTCGCACATTCTCGGTCAATGTCCTGCAGTACAGAAAGCAAGAATTGCGCGACACAACAAGATCAGTAACATTCTGGCAGACGAAGCGGCTAGATTGGGCTGGTCTGTATACAAAGAGCCACGGTTCATATCCGAGACGGGAGAGATGAGAAAGCCTGACCTCGTGTTTGCAAAAGATGAGGAGGCGGTTGTGATCGATGTCACCGTCCGTTTTGAGCTTTCAAAGAA
>NW_027423008.1:447500-450000 GCF_048934315.1 Petromyzon marinus
ACCAGACGGTTATGGAGGAGGTGAGGATGGATTCAATGATCGCTGTATAGAATTGCACCATCATTGTCTTTGGCAGGTTGCATTTCTTCAGCTGCCGTCGAAAGTACATCCTCTGTTGAGCTCTCTTGGCGAGGGAGCTGATGTTCAGTTCCCACTTGAGGTCCTGGCAGAGAATAGTGCCCAGGAAGCGGAAGGACTCCACAATTTTGACTGCGGAGTCTAACAGGGTGATGGCGGTGAGTGGGGCTGTATTCTTCCTGAAGTCCACAACCATCTCAACTGTCCTTAGAGCATTTAGCTCTAAGTTGTTCTGGCTACACCAGGTCACCAGGTTGTCAGCTTCCCACCTATAGTCAGACTCATCCCCACCAGAGATCAGCCCAATGAGGGTGGTGTCGTCCGACAAACTTCAAGAGTTTGACGGACAGATGATTGGAGGCGCAGCTGTTGGTATACAGGGAGAAGAGCAGTGGGCAAAGGACGCAGCCCTGAGGAGTTCCCGTGCTGATGGACCTGGAGTCAGAGACTTCTGTTCCCGGCTTAACGCACTGCTTCCTGTCAGAGAGGAAGTCTGTGATCCACCTGCAGGTGGAGTAGGGCACGTTCAGCTGGAAGAGCTTGTCCTGAAGCAGGGCAGGGATGATGGTGTTGAAGGCAGAGCTGAAGTCCACAAACAGGATCCTGGCGTAGGATGCTGGGGCGTCCACATGCTGTAGGGTGAAGTGGAGGGCCATGTTAACTGCGTCGTCCACAGACCTGTTGGCTCTGTAGGCAAACTGAAGGGGGTCCAGGAGAGGGTCTGTGATGGCTTTGAGGTGTGCCAGGAGCAGGCGCTCAAAAGACTTCATTACCACAGATGTAAGGGCGACCGGTCTGTAATCATTTAGTCCTGTTGGCCTTAGCTTTTTGGGCACAGCGATGATGGTGGAGGACTTGAGACAGGCTGGTACATGGCATGTCTCCAGGGAGGTGTTAAAGATGTTGGTGAACACCGGAGACAGCTGGTCAGCGCAGTGCCTGAGGGTGGCTGGAGAGACAGAGTCCGGCCCGGCTGCTTTGCGTGGATTCTGCCTCTTGAAAAGCCCATTAACTTCTCCCTCCTGAAAGGAGAGAGTCGTTTCTGTAGTATGGGTGGGGGATGGGGCCTCTTGGGTGGGAAGGGGTGGTTCAGGACAGTCCAATTGTCTTTCAAATCTACGGTAGAACTCGTTCAGGTCGTTGGCTAGGCGGGAGTCGTTAGTGGTGTGGGGCGCTCTGGGTTTGTAGTTGGTGATGTGCCTGAGCCCTTTGGCAGACAGAAGCAGCGTCGTTAGTAGAGAACTGGTGTTTTAGTGTCTCTGAGTACAGTCGTTTAGCCTCTCTCACCGCTTTGCTAAACCTGTTCTTCGACTCCTTGAATCTGTCTCTATCCCCACTCCTAAACGCTTCCTCCTTCTCCAACCTCAACCTTTTGAGCTTTGCTGAGAACCAGGGCTTGTTGTTGTTAAAGTTCACCCTGGTACGTGTTGGGATACAGCAGTCCTCACAGAAGCTGATGTACACAGCCTCTGTGAGTTCATCCAGTCTATTGGTAGCAGTCGTGAACATATCCCAGTCAGTACAGTCTAAGCACGCCCGCAAATCTTCCACAGCCTCACTGGTCCACTGTTTAGATGTCCTCACAGCAGGTTTACAGAGTTTTAGTTGCTGCCTGTATGCACGAATCAGGTGGACCAAGGGAGTTCTGTGCGAGCCGAACAGCCCCGTGACCCACAAGAGAAACATCCCCGCCAAATTCGAGCGTTTGACGGGGTCTATCCGTGAAAAAATATTCACGTTTTTGAGTGCACATGCATTTCTGCTGCAAATGCCTCTGGAAGTTTCATGCCGTTCGTATGCCAATTGTGGCAACACGAAAATGACCCGTTTTCCCATTCCGAGGGATTTCTGTGCGACCCTAACAGCCCCGTGAGCCACAAGAGACACATCCCCGCCAATTTCTAGCGTTTCACGGGGTCTATGCGTGAAAAATATAGACGTTTTTGAGTGCACATGCATTTCTGCTGCAGATGCCTCTGGAAGTTTCATGCCGTTCGTACGCAATGTGGCAACACGAAAATGACCCCTTTTCCCATTCCGAGGGATTTCTGTGCGACCCTAACTAACAGCGCCCGTGAGCCACAAGAGAGACATCCCCGCCAATTTATAGCGTTTCACGGGGTCTATCCGTGAAAAATATAGACGTTTTTGAGTGCACATGCATTCCTGCTGCAAATGCCTCTGGAAGTTTCATGCCGTTCCTATGCAATGTGGCCACACAAAAATGACCCGTTTTCCCATTCCGAGGCATTTCTGTGCGACCCTAACAGCCCCGTGAGCCACAAGAGAGACATCCCCGCCAACTTCTAGCGTTTGACGGGGTCTATGCGTGAAAAATATTAAAATTTTTGAGTGCACGTGCCTTTCTGCTGCAAATGCCTCTGGAAGTTTCATGGCGTTCCTATGCAATGTGGCAACACGA
>NW_027423008.1:475000-477500 GCF_048934315.1 Petromyzon marinus
GGTTTGTAGTTGGTGATGTGCCTGAGCCCTTTGGCAGACAGAAGCAGCGTCGTTAGTAGAGAACTGGTGTTTTAGTGTCTCTGAGTACAGTCGTTTAGCCTCTCTCACCGCTTTGCTAAACCTGTTCTTCGACTCCTTGAATCTGTCTCTATCCCCACTCCTAAACGCTTCCTCCTTCTCCAACCTCAACCTTTTGAGCTTTGCTGAGAACCAGGGCTTGTTGTTGTTAAAGTTCACCCTGGTACGTGTTGGGATACAGCAGTCCTCACAGAAGCTGATGTACACAGCCTCTGTGAGTTCATCCAGACTATTGGTAGCAGTCGTGAACATATCCCAGTCAGTACAGTCTAAGCACGCCCGCAAATCTTCCACAGCCTCACTGGTCCACTGTTTAGATGTCCTCACAGCAGGTTTACAGAGTTTTAGTTGCTGCCTGTATGCACGAATCAGGTGGACCAAGGGAGTTCTGTGCGAGCCGAACAGCCCCGTGACCCACAAGAGAAACATCCCCGCCAAATTCGAGCGTTTGACGGGGTCTATCCGTGAAAAAATATTCACGTTTTTGAGTGCACATGCATTTCTGCTGCAAATGCCTCTGGAAGTTTCATGCCGTTCGTATGCCAATTGTGGCAACACGAAAATGACCCGTTTTCCCATTCCGAGGGATTTCTGTGCGACCCTAACAGCCCCGTGAGCCACAAGAGACACATCCCCGCCAATTTCTAGCGTTTCACGGGGTCTATCCGTGAAAAATATAGACGTTTTTGAGTGCACATGCATTTCTGCTGCAGATGCCTCTGGAAGTTTCATGCCGTTCGTACGCAATGTGGCAACACGAAAATGACCCCTTTTCCCATTCCGAGGGATTTCTGTGCGACCCTAACTAACAGCGCCCGTGAGCCACAAGAGAGACATCCCCGCCAATTTATAGCGTTTCACGGGGTCTATCCGTGAAAAATATAGACGTTTTTGAGTGCACATGCATTCCTGCTGCAAATGCCTCTGGAAGTTTCATGCCGTTCCTATGCAATGTGGCCACACAAAAATGACCCGTTTTCCCATTCCGAGGCATTTCTGTGCGACCCTAACAGCCCCGTGAGCCACAAGAGAGACATCCCCGCCAACTTCTAGCGTTTGACGGGGTCTATGCGTGAAAAATATTAAAATTTTTGAGTGCACGTGCCTTTCTGCTGCAAATGCCTCTGGAAGTTTCATGGCGTTCCTATGCAATGTGGCAACACGAAAATGACCCCTTTTCCCATTCCGAGGGAGTTCTGTGCCACCCTAACAGCCCCGTGAGCCACAAGAGACACATCCCCGCCAATTTCTAGCGTTTCACGGGGTCTATCCGTGAAACATATAGAAGTTTTTGAGTGCACATGCATTCCTGCTGCAAATGCCTCTGGAAGTTTCATGCGGTTCGTACGCAATGTGGCAACACGAAAATGACCCGTTTTCCCATTCCCAGGGATTTCTGTGCGACCCGAACAGCCCCGTGAGCCACAAGAGACACATCCCCGCCAATTTCTAGCGTTTCACGGGGTCTATCCGTGAAAAATATCAATTTTTTTTTGACTGCACATGCATTTCTGCTGCAAATGCCTCTGGAAGTTGCATGCGGTTCGCATGCAATGTGGCGACACGAAAATGACCCGTTTTCCCATTCCGAGGGATTTCTGTGCCACCCTAACAGCCCCGTGAGCCACAAGAGAGACATCCCCGCCAATTTCTAGCGTATCACGGGGTCTATCCGTGAGAAATATTCACTTTTTTGAGTGCACATGCATTCCTGCTGCAAATGCCTCTGGAAGTTTCATGCGGTTCGTATGCAATGTGGCGACACGAAAATGACCCGTTTTCCCATTCCGAGGGATTTCTGTGCCACCCTAACAGCCCCGTGAGCCACAAGAGAGACATCCCCGCCCACTTCTAGCGTTTCACGGGGTCTCTCCGTGAAAAATATCACATTTTTTGAGTGCACATGCATTCCTGCTGCAAATGCCTCTGGAAGTTTCATGCGGTTCGCATGCAATGTGGCAACACGAAAATGACCCGTTTTTTCCCATTCCGAGGGATTTCTGTGCCACCCTAACAGCCCCGTGAGCCACAAGAGACACATCCCCGCCAATTTCTAGCGTTTCACGGGGTCTATCCGTGAAAAATATTCAATTTTTTGACTGCACATGCATTTCTGCTGCAAATGCCTCTGGAAGTTTCATGCGGTTCGCATGCAATGTGGCGACACGAAAATGACCCGTTTTCCCATTCCGAGGGATTTCTGTGCCACCCTAACAGCCCCGTGAGCCACAAGAGAGACATCGCCGCCAATTTCTAGCGTTTCACGGGGTCTATCCGTGAAAAATATTCACTTTTTTGACTGCACATGCATTCCTGCTGCAAATGCCTCTGGAAGTTTCATGCCGTTCGCATGCAATGTGGCAACACGAAAATGACCCGTTTTCCCATTCCGAGGGATTTCTGTGCCACCCTAACAGCCCCG
>NW_027423008.1:485000-487500 GCF_048934315.1 Petromyzon marinus
ATACTCGCTCAAGCAGCTGAGCGGCTTACGAATGAGAATTCTGGGACCCTGGAAAAGCCTGCAATGGAGGCAATAAAGGCTTGGCTTAACGGCGAGGGCCAACATGATGCCCTCGTAGAAACTGCCACAGCATTGATGCTTTGTCCGATGAGATTGGTGAAAAACAAAGGCAAACGTTCAAAACCCGAGAACGACATTATTAAACCCAGGATATTACCCACACGATCTTGGATGAAGAAGAGAGCGGAAAAACGAGGAAGCTTCATGAAGCACCAGAAGCTCTTCTTTAAGAACCGCTCTCTTCTTGCGTCCTTAGTCCTGGATGGCACTGAACGTCATGAATGCCGAATCCCGAACGCAGATGTATATCGTTTTTACTGCGAAAAATGGGAGAAGGTGTTGCCATTCAATGGCCTGGGCCAATTTAAGTCATCAGGTGTTGCAAATAACGAATACTTTGAGCCCCTAATTTCGGTGGAGGAAGTTCAGACTGCCATACGGGCCATTAAACCAACGTCAGCAGCTGGGCCAGATGGCCTAACAAGGGCTGCAATCTGTGCTGCCGACCCCGAGGGTCGGACACTGACAGCCCTATTTAATGCATGGATGATTACAGGAATTATTCCCAAAGAGTTGAAAAAGAATAGGACGATTCTTATTCCTAAGGTTATGGATGATGAAAAGCTGAAAGAATTGGGGAACTGGAGACCAATAACGATCGGTTCAATGATTCTGAGATTATTTTCCAGAATAATGACTGCACGTCTTGCTCGTGCTTGTCCCTTAAACCCAAGGCAGCGTGGTTTTATAGCGGCATCTGGCTGCTCTGAAAATCTTAAGGTGCTACAGGACCTTATGAGACATGCTAAGAAATTGCACAGGCCGTTGGCTGTCATGTTTATCGACATAGCGAAAGCTTTTGACTCGGTTTCGCATGCTCATATTTTATGGGTGTTAAGGCACAAGAAAGTAGATGAACACGTGGTGGGCATCATCCAGAACGCCTACGATCGGTGTATGACCTCGTTCAAAAGCAATGGCGAGTCGACTCGAGAAATTAGCATACGTGTTGGTGTCAAACAGGGTGACCCCATGTCACCCCTGCTCTTCAATCTTGCCATGGACCCTTTGATATGCACCCTAGAGTCACACGGAGTTGGGTACTCCATTGATACCGACCACGTGACAGCTCTTGCGTTTGCTGATGATTTGGTGTTGGTGAGCGAATCTTGGGTTGGTATGGCCGCCAATCTAGCGATCTTGGAATCATTTTGTGGGCTATCGGGATTGGAGGTTCAGGCCAGAAAGTGCCAGGGCTTCATGATAAGCCCAACCAAAGATTCATATACGGTGAACAACTGCGACCCATGGACTATCAAAAATAAAGATGTCCATATGATCCAACCTGATGAATCAACGAAATACCTTGGTCTGAAAATTGGCCCTTGGACTGGCACTATACAGCCTGATCTACATTGTCAGCTAAAGACATGGATCTCGAAAATCGATGAGGCGCCTCTGAAGCCAACTCAGAAGGTTGAACTACTCAATGCCTATGCCCTACCCAGATTGTTATATCCTGCAGACCACTCGGACTGCAAGCAATCAACTCTCCGTGGGTTGGACCAAGAGATTAGAAAGGCGGTAAAAGGATGGCTCCACCTTCCCGCTTCAACTTGTGATGGACTGTTATATGCCAGAGCCCGAGACGGAGGCCTTGCCATCTTGAAACTGGAAAAAACAATCCCTTCGGTTCAAGTTAGAAGGCTGCAACGTATAGCAAACTCGTCCGATGCTATCACCCGTAATATTGTGTCCTCGCAGGGTATGGAGGAAGAATACCGTAATTTGTGGGTACGAGCAGGGGGTGACAGTGATGCAATCCCAACATTCGTTCTCAGGGACTCGGTGTCAAAAGAACCTGTATATCCGAGACCCTGCGATTGGAGGGAGCATGAATTTCAGAGATGGTGCGAAAAGCCGGTTCAAGGAAGGGGCATTGTAAACTTTGCGCATGATAGAATCAGTAATGCTTGGTTGAGGCCATGGTGCGGCTTTAAACAATGCTTCTTTATCGCAGCACTACAACTAAGGGCAAATATTTACCCAACAAGAGAAAGCTTGAACAGAGGCAGAGATGGGGCCTTACGTTCCTGCAGGAAATGCTCTGCCAGACTCGAGTCCCTTTCGCACATTCTCGGTCAATGTCCTGCAGTACAGAAAGCAAGAATTGCGCGACATAACAAGATCAGTAACATTCTGGCAGACGAAGCGGCTAGATTGGGCTGGTCTGTATACAAAGAGCCACGGTTCATATCCGAGACGGGAGAGATGAGAAAGCCTGACCTCGTGTTTGCAAAAGATGAGGAGGCGGTTGTGATCGATGTCACCGTCCGTTTTGAGCTTTCAAAGAATACCTTGTCAGATGCTGCCTCGCACAAAGTTTCGTACTATACCCATCACTGGCCAAGATGATTTCCCGCAGAACGCTGCTTTTCTC
>NW_027423008.1:492500-495000 GCF_048934315.1 Petromyzon marinus
TTCTTCCTGAAGTCCACAACCATCTCAACTGTTCTTAGAGCATTTAGCTCTAAGTTGTTCTGGCTACACCAGGTCACCAGGTTGTCAGCTTCCCACCTATAGTCAGACTCATCCCCACCAGAGATCAGCCCAATGAGGGTGGTGTCGTCCGACAAACTTCAAGAGTTTGACGGACAGATGATTGGAGGCGCAGCTGTTGGTATACAGGGAGAAGAGCAGTGGGCAAAGGACGCAGCCCTGAGGAGTTCCCGTGCTGATGGACCTGGAGTCAGAGACTTCTGTTCCCGGCTTAACGCACTGCTTCCTGTCAGAGAGGAAGTCTGTGATCCACCTGCAGGTGGAGTAGGGCACGTTCAGCTGGAAGAGCTTGTCCTGAAGCAGGGCAGGGATGATGGTGTTGAAGGCAGAGCTGAAGTCCACAAACAGGATCCTGGCGTAGGATGCTGGGGCGTCCACATGCTGTAGGGTGAAGTGGAGGGCCATGTTAACTGCGTCGTCCACAGACCTGTTGGCTCTGTAGGCAAACTGAAGGGGGTCCAGGAGAGGGTCTGTGATGGCTTTGAGGTGTGCCAGGAGCAGGCGCTCAAAAGACTTCATTACCACAGATGTAAGGGCGACCGGTCTGTAATCATTTAGTCCTGTTGGCCTTAGCTTTTTGGGCACAGCGATGATGGTGGAGGACTTGAGACAGGCTGGTACATGGCATGTCTCCAGGGAGGTGTTAAAGATGTTGGTGAACACCGGAGACAGCTGGTCAGCGCAGTGCCTGAGGGTGGCTGGAGAGACAGAGTCCGGCCCGGCTGCTTTGCGTGGATTCTGCCTTTTGAAAAGCCCATTAACTTCTCCCTCCTGAAAGGAGAGAGTCGTTTCTGTAGTATGGGTGGGGGATGGGGCCTCTTGGGTGGGAAGGGGTGGTTCAGGACAGTCCAATTGTCTTTCAAATCTACGGTAGAACTCGTTCAGGTCGTTGGCTAGGCGGGAGTCGTTAGTGGTGTGGGGCGCTCTGGGTTTGTAGTTGGTGATGTGCCTGAGCCCTTTGGCAGACAGAAGCAGCGTCGTTAGTAGAGAACTGGTGTTTTAGTGTCTCTGAGTACAGTCGTTTAGCCTCTCTCACCGCTTTGCTAAACCTGTTCTTCGACTCCTTGAATCTGTCTCTATCCCCACTCCTAAACGCTTCCTCCTTCTCCAACCTCAACCTTTTGAGCTTTGCTGAGAACCAGGGCTTGTTGTTGTTAAAGTTCACCCTGGTACGTGTTGGGATACAGCAGTCCTCACAGAAGCTGATGTACACAGCCTCTGTGAGTTCATCCAGACTATTGGTAGCAGTCGTGAACATATCCCAGTCAGTACAGTCTAAGCACGCCCGCAAATCTTCCACAGCCTCACTGGTCCACTGTTTAGATGTCCTCACAGCAGGTTTACAGAGTTTTAGTTGCTGCCTGTATGCACGAATCAGGTGGACCAAGGGAGTTCTGTGCGAGCCGAACAGCCCCGTGACCCACAAGAGAAACATCCCCGCCAAATTCGAGCGTTTGACGGGGTCTATCCGTGAAAAAATATTCACGTTTTTGAGTGCACATGCATTTCTGCTGCAAATGCCTCTGGAAGTTTCATGCCGTTCGTATGCCAATTGTGGCAACACGAAAATGACCCGTTTTCCCATTCCGAGGGATTTCTGTGCGACCCTAACAGCCCCGTGAGCCACAAGAGACACATCCCCGCCAATTTCTAGCGTTTCACGGGGTCTATCCGTGAAAAATATAGACGTTTTTGAGTGCACATGCATTTCTGCTGCAGATGCCTCTGGAAGTTTCATGCCGTTCGTACGCAATGTGGCAACACGAAAATGACCCCTTTTCCCATTCCGAGGGATTTCTGTGCGACCCTAACTAACAGCGCCCGTGAGCCACAAGAGAGACATCCCCGCCAATTTATAGCGTTTCACGGGGTCTATCCGTGAAAAATATAGACGTTTTTGAGTGCACATGCATTCCTGCTGCAAATGCCTCTGGAAGTTTCATGCCGTTCCTATGCAATGTGGCCACACAAAAATGACCCGTTTTCCCATTCCGAGGCATTTCTGTGCGACCCTAACAGCCCCGTGAGCCACAAGAGAGACATCCCCGCCAACTTCTAGCGTTTGACGGGGTCTATGCGTGAAAAATATTAAAATTTTTGAGTGCACGTGCCTTTCTGCTGCAAATGCCTCTGGAAGTTTCATGGCGTTCCTATGCAATGTGGCAACACGAAAATGACCCCTTTTCCCATTCCGAGGGAGTTCTGTGCCACCCTAACAGCCCCGTGAGCCACAAGAGACACATCCCCGCCAATTTCTAGCGTTTCACGGGGTCTATCCGTGAAACATATAGAAGTTTTTGAGTGCACATGCATTCCTGCTGCAAATGCCTCTGGAAGTTTCATGCGGTTCGTACGCAATGTGGCAACACGAAAATGACCCGTTTTCCCATTCCCAGGGATTTCTGTGCGACCCGAACAGCCC
>NW_027423008.1:505000-510000 GCF_048934315.1 Petromyzon marinus
TGTCCAGGGTGCGAGGAATCGGCCACAACCTTCCTCGCTCGCCTCATGCTCCTTGTCGTGTGCAGGTCCTCGAGGGTTGGTAGATTGCAGGCAATTACCTTCTCAGCAGTGTGCATGATACGCTGCAGTCTGCTCTTGTCCTTGGCAGTGGCAGCAGCGTACCAGACGGTTATGGAGGAGGTGAGGATGGATTCAATGATCGCTGTATAGAATTGCACCATCATTGTCTTTGGCAGGTTGCATTTCTTCAGCTGCCGTCGAAAGTACATCCTCTGTTGAGCTCTCTTGGCGAGGGAGCTGATGTTCAGTTCCCACTTGAGGTCCCGGCAGAGAATAGTGCCCAGGAAGCGGAAGGACTCCACAATTTTGACTGCGGAGTCTAACAGGGTGATGGCGGTGAGTGGGGCTGTATTCTTCCTGAAGTCCACAACCATCTCAACTGTCCTTAGAGCATTTAGCTCTAAGTTGTTCTGGCTACACCAGGTCACCAGGTTGTCAGCTTCCCACCTATAGTCAGACTCATCCCCACCAGAGATCAGCCCAATGAGGGTGGTGTCGTCCGACAAACTTCAAGAGTTTGACGGACAGATGATTGGAGGCGCAGCTGTTGGTATACAGGGAGAAGAGCAGTGGGCAAAGGACGCAGCCCTGAGGAGTTCCCGTGCTGATGGACCTGGAGTCAGAGACTTCTGTTCCCGGCTTAACGCACTGCTTCCTGTCAGAGAGGAAGTCTGTGATCCACCTGCAGGTGGAGTAGGGCACGTTCAGCTGGAAGAGCTTGTCCTGAAGCAGGGCAGGGATGATGGTGTTGAAGACAGAGCTGAAGTCCACAAACAGGATCCTGGCGTAGGATGCTGGGGCGTCCACATGCTGTAGGGTGAAGTGGAGGGCCATGTTAACTGCGTCGTCCACAGACCTGTTGGCTCTGTAGGCAAACTGAAGGGGGTCCAGGAGAGGGTCTGTGATGGCTTTGAGGTGTGCCAGGAGCAGGCGCTCAAAAGACTTCATTACCACAGATGTAAGGGCGACCGGTCTGTAATCATTTAGTCCTGTTGGCCTTAGCTTTTTGGGCACAGCGATGATGGTGGAGGACTTGAGACAGGCTGGTACATGGCATGTCTCCAGGGAGGTGTTAAAGATGTTGGTGAACACCGGAGACAGCTGGTCAGCGCAGTGCCTGAGGGTGGCTGGAGAGACAGAGTCCGGCCCGGCTGCTTTGCGTGGATTCTGCCTCTTGAAAAGCCCATTAACTTCTCCCTCCTGAAAGGAGAGAGTCGTTTCTGTAGTATGGGTGGGGGATGGGGCCTCTTGGGTGGGAAGGGGTGGTTCAGGACAGTCCAATTGTCTTTCAAATCTACGGTAGAACTCGTTCAGGTCGTTGGCTAGGCGGGAGTCGTTAGTGGTGTGGGGCGCTCTGGGTTTGTAGTTGGTGATGTGCCTGAGCCCTTTGGCAGACAGAAGCAGCGTCGTTAGTAGAGAACTGGTGTTTTAGTGTCTCTGAGTACAGTCGTTTAGCCTCTCTCACCGCTTTGCTAAACCTGTTCTTCGACTCCTTGAATCTGTCTCTATCCCCACTCCTAAACGCTTCCTCCTTCTCCAACCTCAACCTTTTGAGCTTTGCTGAGAACCAGGGCTTGTTGTTGTTAAAGTTCACCCTGGTACGTGTTGGGATACAGCAGTCCTCACAGAAGCTGATGTACACAGCCTCTGTGAGTTCATCCAGACTATTGGTAGCAGTCGTGAACATATCCCAGTCAGTACAGTCTAAGCACGCCCGCAAATCTTCCACAGCCTCACTGGTCCACTGTTTAGATGTCCTCACAGCAGGTTTACAGAGTTTTAGTTGCTGCCTGTATGCACGAATCAGGTGGACCAAGGGAGTTCTGTGCGAGCCGAACAGCCCCGTGACCCACAAGAGAAACATCCCCGCCAAATTCGAGCGTTTGACGGGGTCTATCCGTGAAAAAATATTCACGTTTTTGAGTGCACATGCATTTCTGCTGCAAATGCCTCTGGAAGTTTCATGCCGTTCGTATGCCAATTGTGGCAACACGAAAATGACCCGTTTTCCCATTCCGAGGGATTTCTGTGCGACCCTAACAGCCCCGTGAGCCACAAGAGACACATCCCCGCCAATTTCTAGCGTTTCACGGGGTCTATCCGTGAAAAATATAGACGTTTTTGAGTGCACATGCATTTCTGCTGCAGATGCCTCTGGAAGTTTCATGCCGTTCGTACGCAATGTGGCAACACGAAAATGACCCCTTTTCCCATTCCGAGGGATTTCTGTGGACCCTAACTAACAGCGCCCGTGAGCCACAAGAGAGACATCCCCGCCAATTTATAGCGTTTCACGGGGTCTATCCGTGAAAAATATAGACGTTTTTGAGTGCACATGCATTCCTGCTGCAAATGCCTCTGGAAGTTTCATGCCGTTCCTATGCAATGTGGCCACACAAAAATGACCCGTTTTCCCATTCCGAGGCATTTCTGTGCGACCCTAACAGCCCCGTGAGCCACAAGAGAGACATCCCCGCCAACTTCTAGCGTTTGACGTGGTCTATGCGTGAAAAATATTAAAATTTTTGAGTGCACGTGCCTTTCTGCTGCAAATGCCTCTGGAAGTTTCATGGCGTTCCTATGCAATGTGGCAACACGAAAATGACCCCTTTTCCCATTCCGAGGGAGTTCTGTGCCACCCTAACAGCCCCGTGAGCCACAAGAGACACATCCCCGCCAATTTCTAGCGTTTCACGGGGTCTATCCGTGAAACATATAGAAGTTTTTGAGTGCACATGCATTCCTGCTGCAAATGCCTCTGGAAGTTTCATGCGGTTCGTACGCAATGTGGCAACACGAAAATGACCCGTTTTCCCATTCCCAGGGATTTCTGTGCGACCCGAACAGCCCCGTGAGCCACAAGAGACACATCCCCGCCAATTTCTAGCGTTTCACGGGGTCTATCCGTGAAAAATATCAATTTTTTTTGACTGCACATGCATTTCTGCTGCAAATGCCTCTGGAAGTTGCATGCGGTTCGCATGCAATGTGGCGACACGAAAATGACCCGTTTTCCCATTCCGAGGGATTTCTGTGCCACCCTAACAGCCCCGTGAGCCACAAGAGAGACATCCCCGACAATTTCTAGCGTATCACGGGGTCTATCCGTGAGAAATATTCACTTTTTTGAGTGCACATGCATTCCTGCTGCAAATGCCTCTGGAAGTTTCATGCGGTTCGTATGCAATGTGGCGACACGAAAATGACCCGTTTTCCCATTCCGAGGGATTTCTGTGCCACCCTAACAGCCCCGTGAGCCACAAGAGAGACATCCCCGCCCACTTCTAGCGTTTCACGGGGTCTCTCCGTGAAAAATATCACATTTTTTGAGTGCACATGCATTCCTGCTGCAAATGCCTCTGGAAGTTTCATGCGGTTCGCATGCAATGTGGCGACACGAAAATGACCCGTTTTTTCCCATTCCGAGGGATTTCTGTGCCACCCTAACAGCCCCGTGAGCCACAAGAGACACATCCCCGCCAATTTCTAGCGTTTCACGGGGTCTATCCGTGAAAAATATTCAATTTTTTGACTGCACATGCATTTCTGCTGCAAATGCCTCTGGAAGTTTCATGCGGTTCGCATGCAATGTGGCGACACGAAAATGACCCGTTTTCCCATTCCGAGGGATTTCTGTGCCACCCTAACAGCCCCGTGAGCCACAAGAGAAACATCCCCGCCAAATTCGAGCGTTTGACGGGGTCTATCCGTGAAAAAATATTCACGTTTTTGAGTGCACATGCATTTCTGCTGCAAATGCCTCTGGAAGTTTCATGCCGTTCGTATGCCAATTGTGGCAACACGAAAATGACCCGTTTTCCCATTCCGAGGGATTTCTGTGCGACCCTAACAGCCCCGTGAGCCACAAGAGACACATCCCCGCCAATTTCTAGCGTTTAACGGGGTCTATCCGTGAAAAATATAGACGTTTTTGAGTGCACATGCATTTCTGCTGCAGATGCCTCTGGAAGTTTCATGCCGTTCGTACGCAATGTGGCAACACGAAAATGACCCCTTTTCCCATTCCGAGGGATTTCTGTGGACCCTAACTAACAGCGCCCGTGAGCCACAAGAGAGACATCCCCGCCAATTTATAGCGTTTCACGGGGTCTATCCGTGAAAAATATAGACGTTTTTGAGTGCACATGCATTCCTGCTGCAAATGCCTCTGGAAGTTTCATGCCGTTCCTATGCAATGTGGCCACACAAAAATGACCCGTTTTCCCATTCCGAGGCATTTCTGTGCGACCCTAACAGCCCCGTGAGCCACAAGAGAGACATCCCCGCCAACTTCTAGCGTTTGACGTGGTCTATGCGTGAAAAATATTAAAATTTTTGAGTGCACGTGCCTTTCTGCTGCAAATGCCTCTGGAAGTTTCATGGCGTTCCTATGCAATGTGGCAACACGAAAATGACCCCTTTTCCCATTCCGAGGGAGTTCTGTGCCACCCTAACAGCCCCGTGAGCCACAAGAGACACATCCCCGCCAATTTCTAGCGTTTCACGGGGTCTATCCGTGAAACATATAGAAGTTTTTGAGTGCACATGCATTCCTGCTGCAAATGCCTCTGGAAGTTTCATGCGGTTCGTACGCAATGTGGCAACACGAAAATGACCCGTTTTCCCATTCCCAGGGATTTCTGTGCGACCCGAACAGCCCCGTGAGCCACAAGAGACACATCCCCGCCAATTTCTAGCGTTTCACGGGGTCTATCCGTGAAAAATATCAATTTTTTTTGACTGCACATGCATTTCTGCTGCAAATGCCTCTGGAAGTTGCATGCGGTTCGCATGCAATGTGGCGACACGAAAATGACCCGTTTTCCCATTCCGAGGGATTTCTGTGCCACCCTAACAGCCCCGTGAGCCACAAGAGAGACATCCCCGACAATTTATAGCGTATCACGGGGTCTATCCGTGAGAAATATTCACTTTTTTGA
>NW_027423008.1:520000-522500 GCF_048934315.1 Petromyzon marinus
CAGTGCCTGAGGGTGGCTGGAGAGACAGAGTCCGGCCCGGCTGCTTTGCGTGGATTCTGCCTCTTGAAAAGCCCATTAACTTCTCCCTCCTGAAAGGAGAGAGTCGTTTCTGTAGTATGGGTGGGGGATGGGGCCTCTTGGGTGGGAAGGGGTGGTTCAGGACAGTCCAATTGTCTTTCAAATCTACGGTAGAACTCGTTCAGGTCGTTGGCTAGGCGGGAGTCGTTAGTGGTGTGGGGCGCTCTGGGTTTGTAGTTGGTGATGTGCCTGAGCCCTTTGGCAGACAGAAGCAGCGTCGTTAGTAGAGAACTGGTGTTTTAGTGTCTCTGAGTACAGTCGTTTAGCCTCTCTCACCGCTTTGCTAAACCTGTTCTTCGACTCCTTGAATCTGTCTCTATCCCCACTCCTAAACGCTTCCTCCTTCTCCAACCTCAACCTTTTGAGCTTTGCTGAGAACCAGGGCTTGTTGTTGTTAAAGTTCACCCTGGTACGTGTTGGGATACAGCAGTCCTCACAGAAGCTGATGTACACAGCCTCTGTGAGTTCATCCAGACTATTGGTAGCAGTCGTGAACATATCCCAGTCAGTACAGTCTAAGCACGCCCGCAAATCTTCCACAGCCTCACTGGTCCACTGTTTAGATGTCCTCACAGCAGGTTTACAGAGTTTTAGTTGCTGCCTGTATGCACGAATCAGGTGGACCAAGGGAGTTCTGTGCGAGCCGAACAGCCCCGTGACCCACAAGAGAAACATCCCCGCCAAATTCGAGCGTTTGACGGGGTCTATCCGTGAAAAAATATTCACGTTTTTGAGTGCACATGCATTTCTGCTGCAAATGCCTCTGGAAGTTTCATGCCGTTCGTATGCCAATTGTGGCAACACGAAAATGACCCGTTTTCCCATTCCGAGGGATTTCTGTGCGACCCTAACAGCCCCGTGAGCCACAAGAGACACATCCCCGCCAATTTCTAGCGTTTCACGGGGTCTATCCGTGAAAAATATAGACGTTTTTGAGTGCACATGCATTTCTGCTGCAGATGCCTCTGGAAGTTTCATGCCGTTCGTACGCAATGTGGCAACACGAAAATGACCCCTTTTCCCATTCCGAGGGATTTCTGTGCGACCCTAACTAACAGCGCCCGTGAGCCACAAGAGAGACATCCCCGCCAATTTATAGCGTTTCACGGGGTCTATCCGTGAAAAATATAGACGTTTTTGAGTGCACATGCATTCCTGCTGCAAATGCCTCTGGAAGTTTCATGCCGTTCCTATGCAATGTGGCCACACAAAAATGACCCGTTTTCCCATTCCGAGGCATTTCTGTGCGACCCTAACAGCCCCGTGAGCCACAAGAGAGACATCCCCGCCAACTTCTAGCGTTTGACGGGGTCTATGCGTGAAAAATATTAAAATTTTTGAGTGCACGTGCCTTTCTGCTGCAAATGCCTCTGGAAGTTTCATGGCGTTCCTATGCAATGTGGCAACACGAAAATGACCCCTTTTCCCATTCCGAGGGAGTTCTGTGCCACCCTAACAGCCCCGTGAGCCACAAGAGACACATCCCCGCCAATTTCTAGCGTTTCACGGGGTCTATCCGTGAAACATATAGAAGTTTTTGAGTGCACATGCATTCCTGCTGCAAATGCCTCTGGAAGTTTCATGCGGTTCGTACGCAATGTGGCAACACGAAAATGACCCGTTTTCCCATTCCCAGGGATTTCTGTGCGACCCGAACAGCCCCGTGAGCCACAAGAGACACATCCCCGCCAATTTCTAGCGTTTCACGGGGTCTATCCGTGAAAAATATCAATTTTTTTTGACTGCACATGCATTTCTGCTGCAAATGCCTCTGGAAGTTGCATGCGGTTCGCATGCAATGTGGCGACACGAAAATGACCCGTTTTCCCATTCCGAGGGATTTCTGTGCCACCCTAACAGCCCCGTGAGCCACAAGAGAGACATCCCCGCCAATTTCTAGCGTATCACGGGGTCTATCCGTGAGAAATATTCACTTTTTTGAGTGCACATGCATTCCTGCTGCAAATGCCTCTGGAAGTTTCATGCGGTTCGTATGCAATGTGGCGACACGAAAATGACCCGTTTTCCCATTCCGAGGGATTTCTGTGCCACCCTAACAGCCCCGTGAGCCACAAGAGAGACATCCCCGCCCACTTCTAGCGTTTCACGGGGTCTCTCCGTGAAAAATATCACATTTTTTGAGTGCACATGCATTCCTGCTGCAAATGCCTCTGGAAGTTTCATGCGGTTCGCATGCAATGTGGCGACACGAAAATGACCCGTTTTTTCCCATTCCGAGGGATTTCTGTGCCACCCTAACAGCCCCGTGAGCCACAAGAGACACATCCCCGCCAATTTCTAGCGTTTCACGGGGTCTATCCGTGAAAAATATTCAATTTTTTGACTGCACATGCATTTCTGCTGCAAATGCCTCTGGAAGTTTCATGCGGTTCGCATGCAATGTGGCGACACGAAAATGACC